>NW_020538720.1:0-16879 GCF_003426905.1 Ctenocephalides felis
AGCATGTTGAAGACAGCGCCCAAATCCAGCAAAACATTTTGAAAATCGCGAAAAAAGTTGATCGTAGGGGTAGAAGTAGTAAATTTTCTAAAAAATGATTTCATATTCGAAATCAACGCTTTTGATCAACGAAAAAAAATTTAATTTCATTAGTAAAATTTCGATGTTGCAACTAAAGATTTTGATATTCTACTCATGCATCGGAGTTTATTCAAAAAACGGACAGCATTTTCAAAATCAACGCCCTAACATTTATCCGAACCAGTTAGAACGTTCTAAAAATTGCGAAACAACTCGATTTTTTTGAAAAAAAATCGACGTTGCAACCAATATTTCAATTTTTTGCAGAGGTATGTGAATTTATCTAAAAACGGATAGCATTTTCGAAGTCAGCGTTCCAAAATTTATTAAAATCAGTCAAAAACGTTTTAAAAATTGCGAAAACAAATCCATTTTTTATCAAAACTTAGATGTTGCAACCAAAGATTTCGTTGTTTTGCGGTGATACATCAAACTGAAAGCTCATCACTCGTGATAATTTTGTCCTTTCATTAAAAAGACTATGTCCAATGAGTTCCTGATTATATTTAAAAAAAAGTGAACAGTAAAAGTAAAAATAAACCATAGATATCTTCATCTTTGAAAATTTGAAAAAATTGAAACGGCGAAAAATTAGCAAAATAAACCATGAATATATCTTTGAAATGTTGAAAAAATTAAAACGGCGAAAAATTAGCAGAATAAACCATAAATATATCTTTGAAAAAAAAAAATCTCAATGAAAACCATTCATAAACTCATTTCTTTGGATAAAGAGTGTAAAGAGTGTAATTGAAAATAAGAACATAACTGTTTTGTTCTTTTATAGTTACTGGGTATACCGAATTAAAGGATATAAGTGAAAAGCTTGTTACTTTGTTACGGATAGAATAGAAATAGAAAATTTCTTTATATACAATATAAAAATATAATTTTTCAATGAACTTTCTAAAGTCCAAACAAATTAAATGAAAAAAACACAATTATATGCACGTCACCGTAATAAACCGTAATATTATTATAAATTAAAAATAATTTAATTTTGAAACCATACACTATCAATTCGTAATAATATGTTGTCATTTCCAATAAGTTTAACTATAGTTGAAAATATAAATTAGTGAATTAAATAATATCTCAAGCGAACTTTTCTTTAAAGCCTCTAATGCGTGAACTTGCTTAAAATAATCACGAAATTGTCAACTTATCGAAAAATGTGTTTTATCAGAACTAAATTTAGCAGTACAACTTAATGCTTAGCGGTTACCTTTAAAACAAATTGAATAATCCTGCCTTTAAACGCCGGTAATGTGGCCCAGTGGTAAAGCGCTCGGCTTGCAAACCCATATGCACTCGGATCGAATCCCCCAAGCGACTATGCATTAGCTTACAAATCCGGTAACAAAATAAAAGTAAAACTCACATGAAATTCAAAATCCTCAGGAAAGCACGAGCGACCAGCATTAACATCTTGAGCTAGCGAGTAACAGGATCACACTGCGTTCATTTGTACACTGGTATAAAGTGATGATGTACTGTCCGTTTTTGAAATTTGCAATAAAACTAAGATTACCACGAATGTACCGTTACTCTACCTAATACTGCCGACATCTGTAGGGTAAATAGATGTTATAAATTTTCTAAAATAAAACTAGTTATATGAATTCATATGCAAAAATTGCAGACAAGCATTTGATGCTTTTCAAACACTAAAATTCTTTAAGTTTCTCAAAAAATTGATACAATGACACTGCAAGATACACTTTTATAAGCTAACTGGGATTCTGAAGTGGCAAAACCCATGCTTGCTAATATGTACCACCACCAAAACATTCCTACAGGAAACTAATTATTTGCACATTTAGCTCTGTATCTTCGAAATGGCTGGACTGCCTTTGCTAAAAACTATCACCTCTTCTCCCAATCATTACAAATAGAATGTATTTTAAATCATTCAAATCGGATACTCCGTTCTCTCAAAAACTCGATTTGTATTTTCTGCATTCTTTGCTCCGAATCTCCGTAATGATTAGACCTGCCTTTGCCAAAAACTTATCAGCACATCTCCCTATCAATAAGGATCGAATGTTTTTTAAACCATTCAAATCGGTTGATCCGTGCGCCCGAAAACGTGGACGAAAAAATGCGGACATACAAAATACACACACATCCATTTTTGTGAGGTATGCCAAAATGTTCAGAAACCTTCAAAACGTCGAGAAATGCAAAAATTTTCATTTTCGATTTTCGGCCCATTACTATAACTACCCTATGGGAAGTTAAAAAGAAATATTCATCAAATAATGACCCAAAGAGGCTCATTTTTTTAAAAGTTTTTATTTTACTGTTCTTACCAAAATATTCAGTTTAGCTACCATAAACTTTATCATCATACAAGTTTTCCTTAAATAGATTTGGTAAGGTAAACTTTTAAACTAATAAATTCTATTTAATTCAATCATTCACTCTTTCTCATAATTATATTAGCCATATCAAAATTTAAGATTGAACATTGTTACACTATAATTCATAAATAAATGTATATACTTAGCAATAAACTTATTACATAGTGTTATAAATAAAAGACAATTTTCATATACACATGTATATTCCGAACTCTGAACTATAACAATAAATATTCACAATCTCTCTGATATCTTTCCAGCAACATTCCTCAGCTGTCCATATACTTTGCTTGGAGCTGATCCCAAAATCAAATTACATATCGATCTCCTGGCAACCTGTATATTTTGAAAACTTCCTAGAATATGAATTTTGCTATCTGCCAAAACAATTCGTGTTCTTGTAACATTCTCAATTGTGAACTTTGTTCGGCCTCCTTTGCCAGCTAATCTACCTATGGCTCTGCTTAAATGGTCTCCTTTTAAAGTCTTTACATCTTTTATTTCGAATGACTCAACAAACAAATCATCCAAACGCAGCAAAGCTAAGGCGTCTTCGACTTCAAAACCAACAACAAAAGCCTAAGAGAAATAATAAATAGATAGAAACTTGACAATATCTGATAGATACTAATGTAATAAATAATGGTTCTAAAACAATCTAATTAGGTTACCTTAACAAAATCAGCAGCTTTTTGCAAGTTTCCTATATCATCAGTCTCAGAACTTGTCCTAATTTCAACCTGTCTTGTTTTTAAATTAAATCTGACTTGCAAATGCATATGTTCTACTATAGGGCTAAATATTTTCAACCAATTCTCTTTCAGAGGCGTATATCTGTAATATATGACAGCATTGACAAAATGTTTTAAAACAAGGTTAATATCATTATTATTATTATTATATTACCTATGTGATGGTACAGGAATCTTTCTCACTTCTGATTTTGAATCTCCTCCATAATTAGGCTTAGTTTTCTTCCTCTTTGTGACAGCCTTAGACCTGCCTTGAACTCCTTGAATTTCTTCAGTTTGCATTGAATCATCTTCTGATTGCAACCTTTTCTTTTTGAGTGATTTAGTTGTTTTAATTGGATTTTTTGCTGGTAAAAATGCTTCTGTATCTAAATCAACATCCATTTTTAAGAAATAAATACTAGCACGTGTCTTACAAGAGAGATGTTAGTTAAAAAAGGTTATATTTATAATTATCCTTCAAAATGACAGATGAAAAAATGCGATGGTGGCGCTGTCTCTGACGTTATCCGGTAAATTTAAATTACAATACCCGGTTATATTTAAATTATAATAACTGGCTTCATTCATTTTAAAGTATTTACACTATTTAATAGTATTTATACAAATTAGCTTGCTAACGTTTATATTATGTATGTTAAAGATAAAAGAAATAATTCTCTATATAGGATATGCTTGCACTTCTACTAGTTAATGTTTCTATCCGCAACATATTTATTAAATTTTATGCTAAAAATACATTAAAATAATTATACATACCTTATTTTTATTTGAAGAATTCAAAATACTCATGCAGATAAACATATTTCCATACACTATGTTTTTTATACTTTAAAAATTATATAATCACTATTTTAGCCCAGCTTACGTTGAATTATTTTATCTATGTATTTATAAAATTAACTTAACTTTACGGCTTAAAATACACACAATTGTGCATATATAAAAATAATATTTAAGAATAAAATACTTGCTACTTTTCTGCTTCATGTTCCCAATTCACTAAATATTTCAATATGTACTGCTTTAAGTTTGTGTTTCAACTTGAAATAATATTTTTCAATTCCCACCAATTATATATAGATATTTCAAAAATAACTAACACTTCATATTATTATAACATCCTGTAAAATTCTATATACTAGTAACATTGCAAATAAAGTATTAGTTTTTATATCGATGCTTGCCGAGTTAAGTTCTATATATTACATATAACTAGCCATAAATAATTTTTTTTCTTTATTCGACAAATCTTTCTTTAGTTTACAGATGTCCAGTATAATAATTATAAAGAACTGATTAATACAAGCTCACATAGATTAGAGTATGTTAATATTGTTTTTGTTAATGAGTTATGCTAAATGTTAAGATTAAACTTATACATACCAAATGTATATCGTATTGATTAATGTAAATGCACTATCATATATAATTGGTTTTGTTTAATATATTTGTTAATGAAAATGTATAGTTTAACAATCAGTAACAATTATATAATTTTAAAAATAATTTAACAGCTTTACATATATCTAAACTAACAGTGAAAACGAAAGCTTTTGATTTAAAATTACATAAGTGTCACGAATTGTTTACTTTGCTTTTACATGATCAAAACATAATCCATCTTTTCACATATATTCCTAAGTATTTGAATTATAATTAGATTTATTCACATTCTTCAATTAAAATATAATAAAATTCGTTTTTATAAATGCACAAATGTTTCATTTTTATATTGCAAAGATTTTTATCTCTATTATAAACAGGCGACAAATTAAATGATAAACACAATTATATCTAAGAAACCTCAATTTTTTAGATAACTATAGTGCGATCATCAATTGGCAGCGATTTATGATAAAGATATATAAATATAGAGAGCATTTTTTTTGTTAAATGCATAGTATCAATATAATAAATATTGTTACAAACATTGAATATCATTTTAAGAATGCTTTACCCACTTACATCTAGCGAGCACTACTCCAAATCTATAATGAATTGAAAACTATTATTTTTAAAACATCCATTTGAACATTTAAAAATATATATGTTTGCAACATAATTCTGTATAAACCGATTATTCTCTAATTGTAAGATAAAAGAATTTCATAAAGCAGAAATGGTAAACATTACTAGAAGCATTAATACTAGACTCTGTTCAAAATGAGTAAATAAATATATTTATTTTTCAACAAAAATGTATGCTTTTTCTAATACATACATTGATTGTAATAAATACAATTGAAGCTTCTCCGAGCAGATGCATCATTCCCATTTCAACTTTAAATTTTGTTATATTTACTGGCAGTGAATTGGTTGCGGGTTTCTCATTTAAGACAATTCGCGTCTTCAATTCTATGCTCACTATCACTACAAATCATTCAACATTTATTGTTAAAAATCGACTGTTTTCTCTGACTGTCAAGCACCCTAATCAATCATATCGACCTTTTGATAAACTCTTTTACTCTTATATAATCCTCTCCTTGCACTATATTTACTTGATCCATCCATCTAGTTTACAATTTTTAAATAAAATTGTCCACAATTATTTATCATATATATACTTAAAATTTATTTAAAATAATCTCATTATAAAACAATCTTTTATTACAAACATATTATAATGTAGCTTAAAACTAAAAATTACAATTTTCATTAAAGAAATAAATTACAGTTTAATTAAAACTCATTCAATTATGTTTCACCAATACAAAAAATAAACAATCTTTAACAGTCTTCATATAAATCGAAATATCCTTTAAGCATTGGTACTTTTTCATGTAGCTCAGGTGTAATAATAAATGAAATAATAGAATTAAATGAAGTCGAATATTAGGTAGGTTATAGAAATCTATAATAAAAGCTTCAGATTTATATTTAAAATTCTAACATATAAATTAGCACTACATGTTCATATACCCTATTTAGAAAACGTTATCAAATATGTTTACTTTTCGTAGTAAATGCAATACAAAAAGCAATCACTTTTATAGAAATTTTCTAAACAAAATACTTATTACTTATCAATAGACCTATGCCTCCTAATTATGTCGAAAAAACATTCCCTACTTACACACAAATTTTATATTATATATTTTTATACAAAATTAACCAAAATTACAAAATTTTCTTAGAAAATTTGTGGAATATTTTTACTATGGCAATTATAAAAAAATCTAAACATTTAATCATTATAAAAAAGTCTTTGTCTGTGTGTGACATTAGTGAATTTAATGATATCTTCAACTAACATTACTTCCTAATTAATTATCTATATGAATATTTCTAGATTGAAAAGAAACGATAAACGAAAGCCATAACAAATCAAAAAAATAATAATTATTCAATGTACAATAATATTAACTTAAACTATTGGTAGCACAATTCAAATATGGCGATTCCAAATTTAATGAATAAAACATTAATTTAAATTAAATTTTTCCATTAAAGTTAGAGGACCCGATATAAAATATCATATATATAAAACTGTGAATATTTATAATATTACATGTAGAAAAATCATATAAAAATTAATCGTCCCGTTATTAATTGTGCAAGAATATAAAATCTTTATTGCTAAAGCAACACAATTATTAATACGACGAGTCAGAACAAAATCAAATTGTTATAAACCAATGTCGATGAGCATAGTTTGAATGAGATTTGAATGTATGTTGAATAATGAAGGTAAATTTCTTACATCTCATATCTATCAGTTTTTATGAATAATGTTAAGATTGGTGTGTTCTTAATTAACTCATTTTGATTCCTTTTCCTTGTTTTCTTCAGTTTCCTTCTCGGCTTCTTTTTCTTTTTCTTTCTCATCGGACTGAAAAAGGAAAAAATTATATTAATATTGTGATAATAATAAATGATAAAATATTTATAACATAAATACATATGTAATACCTTATAAAATTTAATAATATAAAAAATTTCCATTAAGAAAAATAATATAACAAATTCATATTCAAAAATTGATTGTATTTAAGATAGTATTATTATTAATTCAAATTCGATAAGAAGAATCTTAAAATTTTTAAAGCTCAAATATTTAAATAAACATAAATTGCTATTTCTGAATATAGTCTTATCATATATGGGATTAGAAATAAATGAATCTTAAACTCAATTGTATAGGCTTTATGAAAAAAACATTATATTTTGTTTATACATTGCTCTATTAATTTATGTAAGTGTGATGAGTATATATATTATACTTATGAATAGAAAATAGATTTTATACCTTTTCCTTTTCGATATCTTTTTCTAACTTATCTTCTCCTTCTTGTTCAGCAACTTTTTCTTCGCCTTCCTTGGTTTCCTTGCCTTCTTTTGTTGGCTCAGGTCTAAAAATTAAAAAAAACGATTATAGTACATGAAATTCAGGATATATTATTATATTTAAATATTATATGTAGATAAATATGTATATATGAAGTACATATGCAATATACAGTAAAACTCCAATGATCCGAATTAATGGGGACCGGGACCCATTCGGATAATCAAATATTCGGATAATCGGAGTTTTTTTTTTTTTAATTGCCATTAGAGAGAAAAAAAAGTTACGTTTTGATATTGCACTATTTTTTTATTGAATTAAATGAAAGAAACATGACATTTTCACATGTTTTAAATATAAATAAAATGTACTTATGTACAAGTTTAGAAATAAAAATCATTGTTGTGTAAACATCTCCGTCAAATCAAAACAAACAATGTACCTACACTGTCTTTGCTGGTGAAGAATAATAGAGCACTTAGACTTTTTTGGACAATTTTTTTCTGAAAGTGATTCGGATAATCGGCGATTCGGATAGTCGGAGTTATCGATAGTCGGAGTTCGGATAGTCGGAGTTCGGATAGTCGGAGTTCGGATAGTCGGAGTTCGGATAGTCGGAGTCGGATAGTCGGAGTTGATATCGAGTTCGGATAGTCGGAGTTGATAATTAGTTCGGATAGCCGGAGTTCGGATAATTGGAGTTCTACTGTATGTCGAAAGTGTTTTAATTTGATGTTGACGAATTTCTATTTATTCTAATGAATGAAAATTCAAAGTCGTTTTATTCGAAACTCTTATATGGGAGTGTATAAAAGTGTTCCCAAGGAAATGTAGTAAATTTTATCTAGTTTCACCCTGTCTAACTCAAAAGGGGTGGTTCATATGAAATTTTTGAGTTATTTGACAAAAACCAAAAAAATTCAAAGTCGTTTTATTCGAAACTCTTATATGGGAGTGTATAAAAGTGTTCCCAAGGAATGTAGTAAATTTTATCTAGTTTCACCCTGTCTAACTCAAAAGGGGTGGTTCCATATGAAATTTTTGAGTTATTTGACAAAAACCAAAAAAATTTAAAGTCGTTTTATTCGAAACTCTTATATGGGAGTGTATAAAAGTGTTGCCAAGGAAATGTAGTAAATTTTATCTAGTTTCACCCTGTCTAACACAAAAGGGGTGGTTTCATATGAAATTTTTGAGTTATTTGACAAAAACCAAAAAAAATGTCAATTCAAAGTCGTTTTATCTAAACTTTTATATCGGATTCAAAGTATAAGTTACTCACTGTGGTTTGGGCAGATGGGAGTTGAGGTCCAGCGTCGCGCAAATGTCTTCCCAATCGGCGAAGCAGCGCTCCTTCATACGAGAGACATGTCCTACGAGATTCGGGCATCTTTCGGCCATTTAGTCCCTCAATGGGTAGGACACATCAGGAGAAATGTAATGAATCTGGGCCAAGTTGGCGAAAGCGACAATGTCCAACTAAAATAGACACAAATCAAAACCATTAACCAAATTACATCAACTCAAAAAAAAAAAAAAAATTACATCAATTCTACTTACGGTGGTGGGTTCATCGCCGAAGAAGAAAGGCTTGTCAGCCAACATGTCGCTCAGCACTTGGAGATCGTTGTTGCCAAATTCAGCAATTTCATCTGGTTTGTGGACACCAATTCCTTGAGCCTTCACTTTCTTAGCACCCTGGAACCACTACACGTCACCAACACAGTCAGAATAGACACGGACACAGATTTGATAGGAAAAATTAAAACATACATGTGAAAATAGAAATTGCCACAATTAATGACTACTTGGTAATAATAAAAAATTTAAATCTAGATCTATCAGTAATAAACTACAAATTTGAGAATATCATTTCTGCCTTTTTTTGATATTTTTGTACTCTTTTCAAGTGGCAACTTAACTAATTCACATGTATGTTTTAAATAATTTGACTGGAGCGAGCATGCAATATCGCAAACAATAATATAAGTGTGATATGTAGCTAAATACAGTTTCAAAATTTAAATTAAAATTAGATCTTAATATCAAATAAATATTAGTATTTGGTGCTGATAGACAAAAATGGATTCTTGCTGATTATGTGGCTACAAAATACATTTCATTCATACTGACAAAAATATTAACATTGTTCAAGTAATTGCTTATTGTTATAAAAAGTCAACAATTGATTTTCAAGCAAACATAATTTACAACGCAATTGCAAAATCAGTAATCTTCGTCTTATGTGCAAAAGTTGAATGATCCCAGTATCAATGTTTTCCAAGAAATGATTTGTTGAAGAATTTCGAAAACAATGAGATATTAATTATCATATTGTATGACAAAACATAAATATGTGCACGAAAAGTATATAAAAGTAATTACATATATATAATTTTTTTATTACTTTAATATGAGTGTTGTTAAATTTTAAAATTATTAAATAAGATGTTTCAAAAATCATAATACTATGATTCAGTAACTAAATTAATTTAAATTTACACTAATTACAGCTACTAAGTAATCTCAATTAATTATGGTCGATTAAAATTTATTTGAAAATTAACTAAGAGAAAGAGATTATTATATTTTTTTAAAGAAAAATATTTTTAAAATAATTAAAATTGCAGTTGAAAATGTTAATTTAGTGATCACACCTTAATAATTTTAACACAATTTTCCTTTCGGTTTCATATAAAAAAATGTAAAAATTTCGCATTACAAATATTAATAATCAAAAATATAAGAGAGTTAAAGAACCATTTATGTTTAAAATCTAGAATCAATTTGTTTATTTATTCTAATAAAAAATATTATTCCCATTACTAAATTCTATATCTCGTATTTAGTTTACCCAAAGTAGGTTTCTGAAACATTTCTTGAGAGATATTTTACATGGATTAATTTAGAACGTATTGAGATATAATCTTAAAAATCATCACGTTTCATAGAATGTATTTCTAATGTCGTGAATGAATGTATATAGTAAATTAAGTAATTGGAAGATATTGGCATACAATTGACCTCGACTTCAAGAACCATAAATTATATCAAATTATGTAGGAAATCAGATTCGAAATAAAGCCAGGATAGAATAATAATAGTGGGTTACAAATTAAATTGATCCTCTTATATATTGCTATCTTTCAGTTATTTATATTTTAATTAATAAGTAGTTTGGAAGTTAATTTAATTTTATACTAATTTAGCCTAGTATAGTTAATTGAATGCGATTTGTTATGTTTAGAAATTAATCTAAATTGAGAGTAATATATTTTAATTTTTTCAAGTTACCTGTTCTTCAACAACAATAATTTCTTTTTGTATTAATTTACAACTATAATATTTTTCTATAGTAGTAATTATTCAAATTAAAATTAAGAAGTGCCTGAGAATGGTGGAAAGTTCTTGTATTTTAAAGTTATTTTTTTAATCCTGCAGTTTTACTTGTTGTCGACTTTGCAACAGGTGTAAAAATTAATGTATATAGTGAAAAATGCTCACTATTGAATTTTGCCAATATTCTCCAAACTTCAATTAAAAAGTTTTACATCATACCAAATGATAGAGCAAATCAAGTACAACTGAGGCGAGATGCATTTGCTGGTGCATAATACTGAAGAAAAATCTTGTATTTTGAGTAAATTTGGTCACTAACTCCTTTACTATTTTTAGCGGTAAACATAAAGCAATATTATAAAATCGTGTAGATAAAAATTTATAATTAGTATTCGCCAGGAGTGCTGCATGACCCTACCCACCAGATAGATAATATGGAAACCACCTATTCGCGATGTTTTGCTTTCTAACCAAGAGATGAATGACTTCTTACGAAATTCGCGAAATGTGGGACTTCGTATTGTATTATATGGACAAGCTTTCAAAATGACAATTCGAAGAGAAGGGAAGGATGGTAGGATGGTACATCATGCCAGGAAAGCATAGTTTTGCAAAACAAATCGTTAACCGATGATAAATTATAGACTAAACTCATAATGGAAGAAAAACACAACTTAAATAAAAATACTATAAGGAAATAATCTCGCATTAATGAAAATTCCATTACCATTTCGTCTTCCGTTCCTAAAAATTTCTCCGAATACAATTACATTATTTACAAACGGAATTCCATCGACATGAAATGTTATGACAATTTTATCAAAGCCTGCTGGCAAAAATTCCGTAGACAATAATACATGGACAGCCAGCAGAATAAGCAAAAAGATAAATGAGCGGTTTTTTAAAGATGACATTGAAATATGATAAGCCAGATTACGCAAAGGAAGCAGCCACTGTCGAAAACTTTTTATAAATCGTTACCATTGAAAGATCCGTTCTAACGTAAGAGATAAATTATGGTCCATTAGAGTTACTGCTTAAATATGGCTATTTCAAATTAGGTGAATATAATAATAATATCAATAATTAAAAAATTCAACTGACCTTGCGTCCAAAAGCAAATTTGAAGAAGAAGTTGAGGATTCCATTTGGAATACGAGTTCCAAGAGCATGTTGCAAATTGACTTTGTATCCCTTGATGACACTTTCTGGGTACTTTGTACGCCACCAGTAAACGATCCATACCAAGTGGTTTTCAATCATGGATACCTGAAAAAAAAAACAAAATTAAATGATAAAAGACCCTTGACTTACATATATTTATTAGGTCTAAAGATGTGATAGCGAAGTACTGATTGTAATAAATAAAACAGGAGTGAAAATCATTTCATGTTCTTTAGATGAAGAATCACTTCTTTGATATAGTCGAAATTTATACTTGTTTATCTATGGATATAATATAAAGTAGAAATTTTCATGTTCTTCAGATGAAGAATTAGTTTTTTGATATAATCAAAATTTATACTTGTTTATCTATGGATATAATGTAAAGTAGAAATGTCCATTCGTTAATTCGTTAAATTAATTAAAAAATATTGATTACTATATTACACATCATTTAATTCAAATTCTCCTCCATCTTTATTAATAGAATTACTGTTGTTGTCTTCGATCAAATTAAGAATGTATGATTTCCTTATGCGTCATGGATATATCCCAGATTTCATGTCAGTGTCACCAAAAATCCCATAAAATATACTCAAGGGTGTAAAAATCCCTCGACCCAAACAACAACAACCCTACTGTATTTATTTAGACGCTCGACTGATTTTTAGTATCAGAGTTAACATGAAACGGCACATTTGAGACAACTACACCCATTGTTGAAGCAGATATTGAAGGGTTTCTTCAAAAGCTATTAGGCATTAAATCAAATCATATGATAAATAAAATAAACAACATTTTGGATAATGATTGAGGGTAGTAGTTGTCTCTAAATTGGTGTTAAAGATTAAAGATGAAACTTAGAAAAATGTGAATAATGTAATGTTTTATTATGCAAATTAATTATTTGTACTATTCATATTGATTTTATGTTTTAACAAAATTAAAATAAATTTTTATCAAGAAAAATGGCGCTATAATGGCGTCCACTTAAAACCGGTACGCCATTTCGACGCTCAACCTAAAACGACGCCTCGATCAGGGTTGAGTGACTGATAACCGTACCGGCTTTCTGCGGAACACGAGATAAAATTGCGCCAGAGTTAAATTTTACTTCTGAATAATTATGAAAAATGTTGTTTTTTATACAAATAAGAAATTTAAATTCGCTTCAGAACAAATTATTGAGCATATAAAATGTATTCATCTAAGTATGAAATAATTTATGGCTGGTTTATGAAGCAAGAAATTTTGTATATTGGATCTTTTTGTTATGAAATTTCTTGACCAGCAATGCTCTATCAACAGAGATTGTTAATAAATTAGGATAAAAATAAATAAAAACGACAATTATTACATAATTCACTTAAATTATATATTTTATTTACCATAGCATGGGAGACATTGCGTTGTTCTGGTGTCAAAGCAGCATCCAGATCCTTTCCGTAGCGTTTGGACAACTCCTTCATGATGATGGCACTGTCAGCAATTTCTTCACCATTCAATTCGACGAAAGGCAATTGTCCTTTCTTGCTGCGGAATTTCATCTTGTGGTCGACATTCTGGAAATAGATAAATAAGATAATTAATAATAGTTTTTGTACTATAAATGCAACTGAACCTAAAGCTCAGTAGTGAAATAAGTTGCAATATGATGATGTATTGATGTCAAAAATTGATCTATTTAATAACTTTTGAATTATTTCGTTACAATTATATCAGAAAAAAGTATTTGGTTTTAACTTTGCTCTAACATTGATAATAATAAGATCAGTGTGATCCAATGACCAATATACAGTAAGTTTCCTTCATATCTAATGAAATTGAGTCTTCTTCACAAAATTAAAATTATTATTATTAAATTTATTCAATATTTGTCAAGAACCATATTTCGCTTGCCTAGGAAATTTATCTACATTTCACATCCTGTGTCTGTTAGCATTCATTCGTTCGATAATTGCTGGATAGGAGTCATAACTTGATATATCTCCGACTTCTATTCTTATGCATCACATCTGGTTATCTCATAAAATACTCACACATTGGAAATTTCATACGACGCAAGCATTTTTATAAAATGCATCTGTTTTATAGATTACATAATGGATAATGCTCTGATGCTTTCTATGAAATAACATACTAGCCTTACAATGTCCACTTAGTTTCCAAATTTGAAAATTAGATGTATTCTCTATTTTGTACTATCATGAAGATTTTTGTGGACTAATGTGATTAAAATCTTATTACCATAACGACAAAACTAGCGTTCCAAAGGAAACGAGTGCATTATATCATATTTCTTCTCAGGAGCATCGAGGCATATAGAATTCATCATTTAAATTGCTCGTTGTCTGCTCCATGTACTTGTCAAAATGTTTAATATCGTTCATGGAAGACGAACGCCAGATATAATATAATTCCAGTCGGCGACGTGTAGACTGCCTGCGGCAATATGCATTAATAATGGTCGGTACATGTGAAAGAACTCTCTGGATGACAAAGGCACAATTAAAAATGTTCTTTTTTGTTCTCGACTCGCTTTTGACTGATGGCGTCGATGATTTTACTGTATTTTGAACTGCCAGACTGTACTTATTTTCAAGTAATAAAGTTGGGAAGTTATGCAATTATATGAAGTTACTAATTAAACGCACAGGGCGTGGTCCTGTAGAATTTTGCCAAACTTATGATAATAGAGAGTCGTGTAATGAAAAGTAAGTAAGGGAAAGATGAATCTGCAAAGTCAGAATGTCGAAGTTTATAGTCTTAAGTTATAAAATTATTTGAGTGCTAGATGAATTTAAAATTTTGTGTCCCACGTGAAGTAGGTACGCCAGGCCAGATTGACATCCAACCCGAAACGACGCGGAGGTCGGGGTTAAAACGCAGATGACCGCACCGGTTTCAGGCAGGACACTATCCATGAACTTCTGTTATCTTGTGATGGATATTTAGTATGAAATTATGCTCAAATATGTTACATAAAATATTTATCAACGAATTTAATAACGAACATTTTTTTGTTACAATTTAACAATAATGCATCTATTCAAAAAAAAAAGAACCAACGACTCGGTTTATTCAACAATCTTAGGTTAAAATTTTAGACTATATATTTTAAAAGCTTAAACTTAAATCCATGAAATTATTCCAAAAGCAAGCTAAAACAACTTTACAGATTATACCGAGCTTTTAATGTGATGTAACAACTTTTTACATCTTGCGCTTGTTCAATTTCTTATCTAAACAACATACATAATGTAAATATACCTCGAATATCTTATGCTTCTGAAATTTTCGAATATAAATATATTTTCCGATATCCAGACGAAAGTCAACAAAGCCAAAACGCGTTTTTTGTAGAGCATATGCTTTATATGAAAGCTGTATTTATTTGGATATAGGATACAGATTTTGAAGATCGTAAATAAAAATTTACCCATAGCAATAGTTTAAATATCCATATAAATTAATCAATAAACTTTAAAAAAAAATACAGTATTTGAGGTCATGTTTAATTAGGAGAAAGTAGCATGAGAGGTACGTGTCACCAGCGTCTAATTTAAACACCCATTACGCATTTTATATAAACAAAATTGGTTTATTTATAAGAATAACATGAACAATTTCGTGAGAACATGTTTAATGTCTTGGGATTTATTTATTCTGTGACAGAACTTCAATAAACACATCTTGCTTATTTTATCAACGCATGGATGTTCCTTTGATTACAAAATGCGGAAGCACGGATTAAAAATAAAAAATAATTGGGAAAGTATATGTATCTAAAAAGTATATGTAAATTATCGCCGTTTTACCGTATTTACTTGATTTTCCACAATCTTATAGAATTATGCCACGATTCAGAAAAATACCAAGAACATTCCACGAGGGATTTGTACAATAAGGAGCCTTGTCTTGATTTAAGAGATTTCAATATAGGATTCGAAGTCTTATAAAAGAACAAAAAACGTGCTGAGAATAAGACACGGTTATTACGAATGAATGCACACAAGATTATTGATTTTGTTTTCATCATTTGCGTGAAACTGGAGAAAACGTGGTTTTACAATAAAATTGGTAAATTTTATACGCTGGTCTGACAAGTCACTTTATTGACATGGGAAAATAAAATTATGGGTATTAAAAATCCCAACTTGTAGAATTTTCTTACTAGAATTTATAAAATAAGATATTTATTTAATAGATTACATAAAATGTATCTACTCTTACGACAAGGTAGACAAAGATTATAAGCTCATCGTGAAATCTACTATATCTCCAGGAACAAAAGTAATACGTATTGATTTTTATTTACATCAAAAAGTATTGTCATAAAATAGTTATATATATATATATATATATATATATATATATATTTCTACAATGGATCCTTCGATGAAAGCCAGAGAATAGAACAAGTAATTTGAGACGCAAGAAATCCTCCGTCTAGAAACGTCTTCTTTCCGAAAAGCCTCTGAGGGTTTTTGTCAATAGTGTACGATATACGACGTCAGTCTGTTTGATAAGAGGGATTTCAAATGTTGCGTATAAAGCGACCAAAAAAACTTTTCTCTAGTCTAGAGGGATATATACCAGTGTGGATAGACAGAAAAGTTCTGAATCATTCGGATAAAAGACATTCTTTTGAGACAAGAAATTATACTGATTCCTTTATTGTTTCACAAAGTAAGGAAAGCTAAAATATTATATAAGGCAAAACATGACATCTGCCAAACTGACTGATGTAGAAGTACTCAGGTCAATCTTGGTGGAGCACTGTATATAAAATCGATAAGGATTCGAATCAATTGATGTAGACTGAAAAAATGGCGCTTCAAGAATAAGAAAAACAGTAATTTTCCTAAACTAAACTAGTTTGCGAAGCC
>NW_020538721.1:0-17500 GCF_003426905.1 Ctenocephalides felis
GTTGGCAAAAGCGACAATGTCCAACTAAAATAGACACAAATCAAACCATTAACCAAATTACATCAACTCAAAAAAAAAAAAAAAATTACATCAATTATACTTACGGTGGTGGGTTCATCGCCGAAGAAGAAAGGCTTGTCAGCCAACATGTCGCTCAGCACTTGGAGATCGTTGTTGCCAAATTCAGCAATTTCATCTGGTTTGTGGACACCAATTCCTTGAGCCTTCACTTTCTTAGCACCCTGGAACCACTACACGTCACCAACACAGTCAGAATAGACACGGACACAGATTTGATAGGAAAAATTAAAACATACATGTGAAAATAGAAATTGCCACAATTAATTGACTACTTGGTAATAATAAAAAATTTAAATCTAGATCTATCAGTAATAAACTACAAATTTGAGAATATCATTTCTGCCTTTTTTTGATATTTTTGTACTCTTTTCAAGTGGCAACTTAACTAATTCACATGTATGTTTTAAATAATTTGACTGGAGCGAGCATGCAATATCGCAAACAATAATATAAGTGTGATATGTAGCTAAATACAGTTTCAAAATTTAAATTAAAATTAGATCTTAATATCAAATAAATATTAGTATTTGGTGCTGATAGACAAAAATGGATTCTTGCTGATTATGTGGCTACAAAATACATTTCATTCATACTGACAAAAATATTAACATTGTTCAAGTAATTGCTTATTGTTATAAAAAGTCAACAATTGATTTTCAAGCAAACATAATTTACAACGCAATTGCAAAATCAGTAATCTTCGTCTTATGTGCAAAAGTTGAATGATCCCAGTATCAATGTTTTCCAAGAAATGATTTGTTGAAGAATTTCGAAAACAATGAGATATTAATTATCATATTGTATGACAAAACATAAATATGTGCACGAAAAGTATATAAAAGTAATTACATATATATAATTATTTTTTATTACTTTAATATGAGTGTTGTTAAATTTTAAAATTATTAAATAAGATGTTTCAAAAATCATAATACTATGATTCAGTAACTAAATTAATTTAAATTTACACTAATTACAGCTACTAAGTAATCTCAATTAATTATGGTCGATTAAAATTTATTTGAAAATTAACTAAGAGAAAGAGATTATTATATTTTTTTTAAAGAAAAATATTTTTAAAATAATTAAAATTGCAGTTGAAAATGTTAATTTAGTGATCACACCTTAATAATTTTAACACAATTTTCCTTTCGGTTTCATATAAAAAAATGTAAAAATTTCGCATTACAAATATTAATAATCAAAAATATATAAGAGAGTTAAAGAACCATTTATGTTTAAAATCTAGAATCAATTTGTTTATTTATTCTAATAAAAAAATATTATTCCCATTACTAAATTCTATATCTCGTATTTAGTTTACCCAAAGTAGGTTTCTGAAACATTTCTTGAGAGATATTTTACATGGATTAATTTAGAACGTATTGAGATATAATCTTAAAAATCATCACGTTTCATAGAATGTATTTCTAATGTCGTGAATGAAATGTATAGTAAATTAAGTAATTGGAAGATATTGGCATACAATTGACCTCGACTTCAAGAACCATAAATTATATCAAATTATGTAGGAAATCAGATTCGAAAATAAAGCCAGGATAGAATAATAATAGTGGGTTACAAATTAAATTGATCCTCTTATATATTGCTATCTTTCAGTTATTTATATTTTAATTAATAGTAGTTTGGAAGTTAATTTAATTTTATACTAATTTAGCCTAGTATAGTTAATTGAATGCGATTTGTTATGTTTAGAAATTAATCTAAATTGAGAGTAATATATTTTAATTTTTTCAAGTTACCTGTTCTTCAACAACAATAATTCTTTTTTTGTATTAATTTACAACTATAATATTTTTCTATAGTAGTAATTATTCAAATTAAAATTAAGAAGTGCCTGAGAATGGTGGAAAGTTCTTGTATTTTTAAAGTTATTTTTTTAATCCTGCAGTTTTACTTGTTGTCGACTTTGCAACAGGTGTAAAAATTAATGTATATAGTGAAAAATGCTCACTATTGAATTTTGCCAATATTCTCCAAACTTCAATTAAAAAGTTTTACATCATACCAAATGATAGAGCAAATCAAGTACAACTGAGGCGAGATGCATTTGCTGGTGCATAATACTGAAGAAAAATCTTGTATTTTGAGTAAATTTGGTCACTAACTCCTTTACTATTTTTAGCGGTAAACATAAAGCAATATTATAAAATCGTGTAGATAAAAATTTATAATTAGTATTCGCCAGGAGTGCTGCATGACCCTACCCACCAGATAGATAATATGGAAACCACCTATTCGCGATGTTTTGCTTTCTAACCAAGAGATGAATGACTTCTTACGAAATTCGCGAAATGTGGGACTTCGTATTGTATTATATGGACAAGCTTTCAAAATGACAATTCGAAGAGAAGGGAAGGATGGTAGGATGGTACATCATGCCAGGAAAGCATAGTTTTGCAAAACAAATCGTTAACCGATGATAAATTATAGACTAAACTCATAATGGAAGAAAAACACAACTTAAATAAAAATACTATAAGGAAATAATCTCGCATTAATGAAAATTCCATTACCATTTCGTCTTCCGTTCCTAAAAATTTCTCCGAATGCAATTACTTTATTTACAAACGAAATTCCATCGACGTGAAATGTTATGACAATTTTATCAAAGCCTGCTGGCAAAAATTCCGTAGACAATAATACATGGACAGCCAGCAGAATAAGCAAAAAGATAAATGAGCGGTTTTTTAAAGATGACATTGAAATATGATAAGCCAGATTACGCAAAGGAAGCAGCCACTGTCGAAAACTTTTTATAAATCGTTACCATTGAAAGATCCGTTCTAATGTAAGAGATAAATTATGGTCCATTAGAGTTACTGCTTAAATATGGCTATTTCAAATTAGGTGAATATAATAATAATATCAATAATTAAAAAATTCAACTGACCTTGCGTCCAAAAGCAAATTTGAAGAAGAAGTTGAGGATTCCATTTGGAATACGAGTTCCAAGAGCATGTTGCAAATTGACTTTGTATCCCTTGATGACACTTTCTGGGTACTTTGTACGCCACCAGTAAACGATCCATACCAAGTGGTTTTCAATCATGGATACCTGAAAAAAAAACAAAATTAAATGATAAAAGACCCTTGACTTACATATATTTTTAGGTCTAAAGATGTGATAGCGAAGTACTGATTGTAATAAATAAAACAGGAGTGAAAATCATTTCATGTTCTTTAGATGAAGAATCACTTCTTTGATATAGTCGAAATTTATACTTGTTTATCTATGGATATAATATAAAGTAGAATTTTCATGTTCTTCAGATGAAGAATTAGTTTTTGATATAATCAAAATTTATACTTGTTTATCTATGGATATAATGTAAAGTAGAAATGTCCATTCGTTAATTCGTTAAATTAATTAAAAAATATTGATTACTATATTACACATCATTTAATTCAAATTCTCCTCCATCTTTATTAATAGAATTACTGTTCTTGTCTTCGATCAAATTAAGAATGTATGATTTCCTTATGCGTCATGGATATATCACAGATTTCATGTCAGTGTCACCAAAAATCCCATAAAATATACTCAAGGGTGTAAAAATCCCTCGACCCAAACAACAACAACCTACTGTATTTATTTAGACGCTCGACTGATTTTTAGTATCAGAGTTAACATGAAACGGCACATTTGAGACAACTACACCCATTGTTGAAGATATTGAAGGGTTTCTTCAAAAGCTATTAGGCATTAAATCAAATCATATGATAAATAAAATAAACAACATTTTGGATAATGATTGAGGGTAGTAGTTGTCTCTAAATTGGTGTTAAAGATTAAAGATGAAACTTAGAAAAATGTGAATAATGTAATGTTTTATTATGCAAATTAATTATTGTACTATTCATATTGATTTTATGTTTTAACAAAATTAAAATAAATTTTTATCAAGAAAAATGGCGCTATAATGGCGTCCACTTAAAACCGGTACGCCATTTCGACGCTCAACCTAAAACGACGCCTCGATCAGGGTTGAGTGACTGATAACCGTACCGGCTTTCTGCGGAACACGAGATAAAATTGCGCCAGAGTTAAATTTTACTTCTGAATAATTATGAAAAATGTTGTTTTTTATACAAATAAGAAATTTAAATTCGCTTCAGAACAAATTATTGAGCATATAAAATGTATTCATCTAAGTATGAAATAATTTATGGCTGGTTTATGAAGCAAGAAATTTTGTATATTGGATCTTTTTGTTATGAAATTTCTTGACCAGCAATGCTCTATCAACAGAGATTGTTAATAAATTAGGATAAAAATAAATAAAAACGACAATTATTACATAATTCACTTAAATTATATATTTTATTTACCATAGCATGGGAGACATTGCGTTGTTCTGGTGTCAAAGCAGCATCCAGATCCTTTCCGTAGCGTTTGGACAACTCCTTCATGATGATGGCACTGTCAGCAATTCTTCACCATTCAATTCGACGAAAGGCAATTGTCCTTTCTTGCTGCGGAATTTCATCTTGTGGTCGACATTCTGGAAATAGATAAATAAGATAATTAATAATAGTTTTTGTACTATAAATGCAACTGAACCTAAAGCTCAGTAGTGAAATAAGTTGCAATATGATGATGTATTGATGTCAAAAATTGATCTATTTAATAACTTTTGAATTATTTCGTTACAATTATATCAGAAAAAAGTATTTGGTTTTTAACTTTGCTCTAACATTGATAATAATAAGATCAGTGTGATCCAATGACCAATATACAGTAAGTTTCCTTCATATCTAATGAAATTGAGTCTTCTTCACAAAATTAAAATTATTATTATTAAATTTATTCAATATTTGTCAAGAACCATATTTCGCTTGCCTAGGAAATTTATCTACATTTCACATCCTGTGTCTGTTAGCATTCATTCGTTTGATAATTGCTGGATAGGAGTCATAACTTGATATATCTCCGACTTCTATTCTTATGCATTACATCTGGTTATCTCATAAAATACTCACACATTCAAAATTTCATACGACGCAAGCATTTTTATAAAATGCATCTGTTTTATAGATTACATAATGGATAATGCTCTGATGCTTTCTATGAAATAACATACTAGCCTTACAATGTCCACTTAGTTTCCAAATTTGAAAATTAGATGTATTCTCTATTTTGTACTATCATGAAGATTTTTGTGGACTAATGTGATTAAAATCTTATTACCATAACGACAAAACTAGCGTTCCAAAGGAAACGAGTGCATTATATCATATTTCTTCTCAGGAGCATCGAGGCATATAGAATTCATCATTTAAATTGCTCGTTGTCTGCTCCATGTACTTGTCAAAATGTTTAATATCGTTCATGGAAGACGAACGCCAGATATAATATAATTCCAGTCGGCGACGTGTAGACTGCCTGCGGCAATATGCATTAATAATGGTCGGTACATGTGAAAGAACTCTCTGGATGACAAAGGCACAATTAAAAATGTTCTTTTTTGTTCTCGACTCGCTTTTGACTGATGGCGTCGATGATTTTACTGTATTTTGAACTGCCAGACTGTACTTATTTTCAAGTAATAAAGTTGGGAAGTTATGCAATTATATGGAGTTACTAATTAAACGCACAGGGCGTGGTCCTGTAGAATTTTGCCAAACTTATGATAATAGAGAGTCGTGTAATGAAAAGTAAGTAAGGGAAAGATGAATCTGCAAAGTCAGAATGTCGAAGTTTATAGTCTTAAAAAATAAAATTATTTGAGTGCTAGATAAATTTAAATTTTTGTGTCCCACGTGAAGTAGGTACGCCAGGCCAGATTGACATCCAACCCGAAACGACGCGGAGGTCGGGTTAAAACGCAGATGACCGCACCGGTTTCAGGCAGGACACTATCCATGAACTTCTGTTATCTTGTGATGGATATTTAGTATGAAATTATGCTCAAATATGTTACATAAAATATTTATCAACGAATTTAATAACGAACATTTTTTGTTACAATTTAACAATAATGCATCTATTCAAAAAAAAAAGAACCAACGACTCGGTTTATTCAACAATCTTAGGTTAAAATTTTAGACTATATATTTTAAAAGCTTAAACTTAAATCCATGAAATTATTCCAAAAGCAAGCTAAAACAACTTTACAGATTATACCGAGCTTTTAATGTGATGTAACAACTTTTTACATCTTGCGCTTGTTCAATTTCTTATCTAAACAACATACATAATGTAAATATACCTCGAATATCTTATGCTTCTGAAATTTTCGAATATAAATATATTTTCCGATATCCAGACGAAAGTCAACAAAGCCAAAACGCGTTTTTGTAGAGCATATGCTTTATATGAAAGCTGTATTTATTTGGATATAGGATACAGATTTTGAAGATCGTAAATAAAAATTTACCCATAGCAATAGTTTAAATATCCATATAAATTAATCAATAAACTTTAAAAAAAAATACAGTATTTGAGGTCATGTTTAATTAGGAGAAAGTAGCATGAGAGGTACGTGTCACCAGCGTCTAATTTAAACACCCATTACGCATTTCATATAAACAAAATTGGTTTATTTATAAGAATAACATGAACAATTTCGTGAGAACATGTTTAATGTCTTGGGATTTATTTATTCTGTGACAGAACTTCAATAAACAGATCTTGCTTATTTTATCAACGCATGGATGTTCCTTTGATTACAAAATGCGGAAGCACGGATTAAAAATAAAAAATAATTGGGAAAGTATATGTATCTAAAAAGTATATGTAAATTATCGCCGTTTTACCGTATTTACTTGATTTTCCACAATCTTATAGAATTATGCCACGATTCAGAAAAATACCAAGAACATTCCAAGAGGGATTTGTACAATAAGGAGCCTTGTCTTGATTTAAGAGATTTCAATATAGGATTCGAAGTCTTATAAAAGAACAAAAAACGTGCTGAGAATAAGACACGGTTTATTACGAATGAATGCACACAAGATTATTGATTTTGTTTTCATCATTTGCGTGAAACTGGAGAAAACGTGGTTTTACAATAAAATTGGTAAATTTTATACGCTGGTCTGACAAGTCACTTTATTGACATTGGGAAAATAAAATTATGGGTATTAAAAATCCCAACTTGTAGAATTTTCTTACTAGAATTTATAAAATAAGATATTTATTTAATAGATTACATAAAATGTATCTACTCTTACGACAAGGTAGACAAAGATTTATAAGCTCATCGTGAAATCTACTATATCTCCAGGAACAAAAGTAATACGTATTGATTTTTATTTACATCAAAAAGTATTGTCATAAAATAGTTTATATATATATATATATATATATATATATATATATTTCTACAATGGATCCTTCGATGAAAGCCAGAGAATAGAACAAGTAATTTGAGACGCAAGAAATCCTCCGTCTAGAAACGTCTTCTTTCCGAAAAGCCTCTGAGGGTTTTTGTCAATAGTGTACGATATACGACGTCAGTCTGTTTGATAAGAGGGATTTCAAATGTTGCGTATAAAAGCGACCAAAAAACTTTTCTCTAGTCTAGAGGGATATATACCAGTGTGGATAGACAGAAAAGTTCTGAATCATTCGGATAAAAGACATTCTTTTGAGACAAGAAATTATACTGATTCCTTTATTGTTTCACAAAGTAAGGAAAGCTAAAATATTATATAAGGCAAAACATGACATCTGCCAAACTGACTGATGTAGAAGTACTCAGGTCAAATCTTGGTGGAGCACTGTATATAAAAATCGATAAGGATTCGAATCAATTGATGTAGACTGAAAAAATGGCGCTTCAAGAATAAGAAAAACAGTAATTTTCCTAAACTAAACTAGTTTGCGAAGCCAATAACAAAACAGATCAGGTGTTGGCTATGCCATTAGCAAGTTTCCTGGTAAGACCATTTGATTGTAGTGCTTCTAAAATTCAATCTTTTATCCAATAGCCTAAATCTTTCCCATGAGTGATTTTCACTGTTTTCTGATGTCTTTGAGCAACGTTTGATCAAAAGGCCTCACAATATTCATAGCAATCAACATATATTTTATGCATCAAATATATCGAACAAACAACACATGTACATGAGTCTTATTAATGGACTACATTATATAACACGACTTGAAATATCTTAAACCAGATGATTTTAGCCTTCAGTGTACCTTTTATATAGATATTTTACGAGTTCGTCGACAAGGAAATGTTTTGAGTTAGATCAGAAAGCACATGAACTGTTTGTTGGTGGGCTGTGAAATTGCGGAAGCACGTGCAAACACAATTATTTTAATAAAAAGCTAATTAATGTTATTGTCGGTAATTAATTTTTTTTATGTGAAACATCGTTGGTGGTCTTAAAATCTTGGAATTTGGAAAAAATCTTGAAAGTATTTATTTGGTGTCTGAAAACTGGTACTCTTTTTCCGCAGTACCAGATATACTTAATATTGCTAATTAGGTTACATCAAACTTTTGATGATAGATTTTTTGAACCATTGAATGTGTATATAATTTGTGCCTATTTGAATTTTTTTCCTGGTCTATGATAATGTACAGTTTGAGGTTTTAGTCTTACAAACTTACCAAGAAGCTGTAAAATTATTTTATTGCTGCCAAGTAGAAAAAATAGGTTCAGAGTATTTGTGCAGCTGACGGACAGAATTTTAAGAGAAATTTAAAATAAAATATATAGTACCCCAACTAAAAGCAAATCATTGGGTTTTATTTTAATATCCATTATAAAATTAATAAAATAATAAGTCATGTAATTAATGGAATGTCTTCCAAAAGAAAGTTTGTAAATTAAATGAAAATAAATTTAACAGACTCTATACTAAATTTTTAACACATACTTAACTTAAATAATTAACCCTTTCGCTACGAATGTCGTCTATGGACACTATTTGTGTATAGATGTCGCCCATGGAAAAACATATTATTAAAAAATTAATAAAAAAAACATTATACCTCATTGGTGGACAACACTAAAACTGGTTGTAATTCTATTAGTTAATTACTATAAGGCCAAAATCTGGATCTATTATTATATTCGTTTGTGTGTGCCTGTGTGTGAGTAACTTATTCTTTATTATGTCGAAAGAATTCATGATTTTATATCTTTGCGGTGGAACTGTAAATTATTTTTATACCGACGAGGCGCATATTTTTGTCGTGTTTATCTTTGTTTTGGTTTTGGTGCTTCTGACGTATGGAGAGAAATCTTCTAACAGACAGACAGCATGCAGCATATGGAGTTTTAACTTTGGATTGATAAAAATATCTCATTTTTCAAGTTCAAGAACCGGGTAAATTACAAAGTATAAACCGAATCAACTGTATATTATTTTCTTAAATATTTTATACATAGATAATATGGAACCCGCGTAGCTTCCATATCCGCTGCATCTATTATCAAAAACGTGACTGGGATGTTCATTAGTAATAGAAGAGCATTCGTATACACATACATAACACTCGATGTGAATTATTTAAGAAACTTCCTGAATAACGGATTTGTTTCCTGTTTCGACACTCAAACTGTACTAAACAACGAGATGTAATTGTCCCAAAATAATAGTGATAATAGGCATAGTTTGGTACATAATTTAGAAATGAAATAGTAATAATTCTGAGAAAATTTAACAATTTATTTAAATGCAATAAGATATGAATAGTACTGTCTTTGGAAGATTTTCTGTAGAATAAAATAATTAATGATCTTCTAAATCATTAAAAAATACATTGAGTCCTTTGCGATACATACGTGTTACCCAAATATAGATAACCAACTTGAATGGGGATGAAATGAATTATATATCCAATATTTTAATGTAACAAATAAGGTTCATTTCGAGTTGTGTAGTGTAGATTCGAATGTGCCCAAAGAGAGCCCATAAGTCTACATATGATAAATGTGATTGTTATAAACAGTAGATGATATTATATAAAGACGACGTCAAAATATCTAAAATTGGAGCAAGCTTTTATCAGCCTAGATTTTACTCCACCTAGATCTAGATAATTCAAAATCTCATTGTATTTATGCGAGAGTTCACACTTTTTTTAAATTGGTCCAAGCGGTTAGGTAGAGTTGCATGACTAACCCACGAAGTAAAGAAAATATTATGTATCCATATACATACCTATATAATCATTTGCATTTTCAATGTATATAAATTAGTAACACGATACTACCCTAGAAAGTGTCTCTTCTACATTACGTGCCAAATCCAATTTGCAATTTTCATAATACGAGCTTAGGATTTCTTCGCCCAGTCATCAACTTTTCAACATAGTAATAAATTATATTAATATTCTCTCTGAAGTAAAATATAATTGATCAGGATTATAGGAAAAATTATATTTCTCTAGTATCATCTAAGTTTCAATTATGCCAATAAACAGTTCAGACTCAAATTATGAATCAAAATAAAAAATTACAAATATAAGTACAAATTCAAATATCAGTTGAGTAACAACTAATAAATTATATTATTATTCTCCATGAAGTAAAATATAATTGATCAAGATTTTATGAAAAATTCTATTTCTCTAGTATCATCTTTATTTTGAATTGTGCCAATAAACAGTTTACTTAGTACGTACAAATTCAAATACCAGTTGAGATAAAAATAATATTCTACATATGGTAAATGAATTTACGACCTTTGGTTGAGACGCCCGTAGAAAGGATCATTAATCTTTTGCAGACAGAGTTGTATTCAAAAATTTTCATTAAGTAAGACTTAATGAAATGAGATTTAATGAGAATATTTCAATAATTAAATTAAAACAAATTTGTAATTTATTAGCAAACTTAATTAAAATTGAATCATAAATGCTTATTAACTTCCTGCAGGGTAAGTTGGAGTAATGGCAAAAAAGTTTTTTTGAGAAAGGTAGGTCCAACCGTTTCGAAGGTTTGGAGTTACTGCCAAGTTCAAAAAATGGCATGACAAATTTTGAGAGCACTTCCACCTAGTTTATATAAATTTTTTGAGAAGTACTGAAATACAGGATATATTACCATGGATGCACAACTATAAAATTATATTATAGTATAAGCAAGTGAAGTGTGAGAAGAAAAAATGTAAATTGTGGCAATATAAAGCATAAAATATAAAAATAGCCTTGTTCCAGAAATTAATTTAATTTTAGCTAAATGCTGGTTGACATTTGCACGCGGTACACATCTGGAAGCTTCGGCGAACAGATGGTCGTGTCAGTATTTCGTTTCCCAACGCAGTAAAATTCACTCATTACGCTTTTTCTTCTTATTACAAAATTATTTTAACGACGCCTCGCGAATAAGTGACCGAAACGCATTCGACGAGAACTGAACACACCAGAATTAGAGCAGGCATTGCCAAAGTAACAGGGTAGAGGGCCACATATAAATACAGAAGGATTCAATATTAATAGACACAACCCTGATCTGCATTCAATACCGAATTTAGTTAAAAAACGCAAAGAACAAGTTTTTTTCACTTAAGACATTGTGATGGTAACCCCGAAAGATGACCTATATCGGCAATACTGATGAAATGTTTATTGATGCAATAAAGGCTTTATCGTTATCTATATTTTTCAGTCAAACAGATGTCAATACTGCTCAACATCAGGTTGTCTGTGGTGGGTGTAGTACCTGAAATTTCTGATTGAAATCTATTCACTATTCCACCGGGATGAACCCGCAAGGTACAAGTATAATCATGAAAGGTCGTATTGATGATACCGGCCCGAAAATTCGTCTTAAGCGAGAAAACGTGTCATGCGAGATAGGAACAACTTTTTTGGAAGTACAGGGACCAGCATAAAGTAGCGGAAGGTTATAATAGGCACCATGTCCTAACTGGGTTCTATTACTGGGTAGTATTACTTAAAAAACAGAAAATATTAAAAAAAATAAAGTGAGCTTTTAAATAACATTTATACAAACAAAATGATAAAACGTCATTTTTAACATCTAGATATAGGTACGTTTTGTAATAAGTTGCAGTTTATACCTGAATCTGGTCGATCAACAAGAAATAGACTCTTTTTAACCTTTTGAAATCGTGTCTATTTTTTTTTAGTTCTACATAAAGACTTGAAAATAAGAACTATTAATAAAGTGATGAAAGTAAGAAGTAAAAATTACCAGGTCACCCAAACAAATATTTAAGCAAATGAAAATGCCATTTTTAACAAGAAAAAAACTAGTTTATAAATTTGAATTCAGTTGAAACTAATATAAATAAACAATTTTATTCAATAAAAATTATAGCAATTGTCAACCCTGCGTTCTCTTGTTACAAAATGACATAATATCAGTAAATTTAAATATCTTGTTTTTTTTATTTTTATTATAAGGATAAGCTAATTTTACACTGAATGAAGTGGAAACGTATGGATTTTATATATTTTTTTTTTTTAAAAAAAGTTTCTTGATATTATTTCCAATTTTTTGATCTATCAAACAGATGTAAAAATCAAATTCCAAATTATACAGAATAAAAATTTATGTACAGTATATAATAATCAGTATTCAGTAAATATTTCGCATAATTATAAATACCTTATGTATTACAAAAATCTTGTACCTACAACAAATTCAAAATATCGATTCTCATATCTATCCTATCCTAAGCAAAAACCAAAGTAAACATTTTTTGCTCCTATGTAAATCCTATATAATAAAATCGTTTGTTTCCACCAGCCGATTTTCTCCACCAGTTCACTGGGTCGGGTTGAAATTCCTTTGATAAATTCTCGAAAAAAAATCCGAAAACGCCGACTTATCCCTTTTATGTGATATTTTTTCTTTTTAAAACGCACTGTAAAATAAATTCAGCTTTGTGTTGGTGAACTCGAAGCTTTTGTGACCGAAAAAAGTTACGAGATACCGCAATATATATGTGAATGCCGAAATTCAGAGGGTGTCAAATTTCACCCTTCCTTTGAATTTTTTTTACCGAATGTCACGCACGTCGGTGGACAGGGGTGTAATAGGATAGATAATTTATGTGTACGTGACACCTTGGAAATAGGGTAGTAGTTGACTTGAAGACGATTGAAGAAAAAAGGTCTTTAGTTTCGTTAAAGAAAATTGGTTAAAAGATCTTGTTTAAATTGAACTGTACTAGTTGATTATTTTATTATAGTTTGTGCAGAACTTTAAATTTTTTTTCAGTTCACACTAATTTCATAAGTTTATTCTAGATCTATATCATTACAGGACTAGATGAGATCAAATTTATTAGATATAGATACATATTCGTAACATAAAACAAAATTGATATTTTGTGTAATCGTAAGACTTGTAACACACCTAATTTGAATTTTCAGAGCAACAAAGTCTTTTCTTTAGATAAGAATGATACAATAAGCAGAAAATTATATAATAATTTGAACACCATAAAAACTATTCCCTTGCCAATTTTTCTCCTTTCAACCATCCCTCTTTTATGATGTATCTAAAAAATCTATTCACATAATTCAGCCTGAAGTCAAATGTCTCAATTTATCTAAAAGAGGAGGAAGCTTTCACGAATTGCCGAAACGGAACAAGAATGAGTTGCGTTTCCACCTAACAAGCTTAATTTGTCACCTCACACCTTGAATAAAACCCTCCCTTTAGGCCTAAGGGAAACGCCTAAGTTGATTATATATATATATATATATATATATATATATATATATATATAAATATATTCAGAATATCAGATAGCAGTCTTATTAGAAATGTTATTTTTATACCAGAGCATAGAAATCCTTTGTTTATAATATCAACTCAAAAAATCTAGTAAATTAGATCCTAAAAATCAATAAATAATAAAATAAATTAAATAAATATTTTAGTCAAATATGAAGTGTCATCCTCATTAGTCATGCAATTGTCTTGAACATGACCGAAATGTCGACAATAAATGACAATTTAAAAAAAACTAAATTCATACTTGTATTCTTTGTTGATAATTTCTTTACCAGTTTGGATTTTTTAATATATAAATATATTTGTGTGTAGGATAAAACTCATACACCCACTTTTTAAAAGAGAATAAAATATAATTATCGCCTTAATCTGTGTAATTAAAATTTTTAGTGCTCTACAAATGATACCAAAGCTTCAACTTAAATTTGTCACAGCTCTTTATATATGAAATCATTCTGATTAATCAATTATTGAGACGACTTTTCCAATTATTAATTAACGGGCAATAAATAAGCTCGGGAATGAAATATTGACGTCCTAAAGAGGACAAATACACACAGATATATATATATATATATATATATATATATCCCTTACATCAGATATTAATTACTGCCTAAAGCATAATGAAGCACTTTCAAAGATCTCATGAAATTTTCATCAGAGATCAATTCATGTTTATCACGGTATGAAATCAAGCAGGCCTTGTTGATATTCCAAGTATCGATGAGAAGCGAAACAAGTATTCCAATTACGAAGATTGGGAATACAATCCAAACTTATTGAAGAAAATATATAACTCTGTAAATATCAATAAAGAGATAAGACAATTATGTAACTTGGAGACAAAACGTCATGTGTATGTTGAAGCATGTCAAAGATCTATGACCTAAAGTAAAACTATAAAACTATACTGCTTGATACCGAGATGGCTAAGGTTGTGACTGTACCCGGGACTAAGAATTGCTTGCCCACGGTCTTGGCCCTACATAAAAATTAAGGTAGGTTTTTGCGCCAAAAAATATGTATGTTTCATACACACATGTCTATTCCGACTGAATCTCTATATAAAACACATATAGAAAGCGTATAATGGTCGAAAGCGACTATTGCATCGAACAGTAACAAAATTAGGCTCTAATGTAATAATAACTTTACGAGCAAACGGAAGCACAATAAGCGCAACATTCTTCCGCGCACGAATGGCTTTTATAGATTCACAGCTTGAATAATAGTTAAATTACTACTAGCAATAAAACGGATTGACGAACTAGGAACAGAAGAACATTATGGAGATATGGACATAGTGTTTGCCACATAATAAAATCTTGATTAACACCAAACGACTTTGCGCAAACCCAGAGGAACAGTTGGATGGTGCGAAATCGATATCAATCGTGTATCTTTCTTAAATGCTCCTTTGGATACGGTTTTTATATAAACTTCCGTGGGATATAAGCATTATCGGACACAATTTAAAATAAGCACTCGCAAACAAAGTGTTGATTTATAAAACTATAAAAAATCCTATCTGGACATACAGAATAGAGCTTTGGGGCTGCTCTAACAAATCCAATGTGGCATTAGTACTGAGGACCTAATCAATCTACTTAGAATGATGCCAGGTGTACCCTGGATCGTGAGCAAATCTCTGCATGATGATGAATATAGGTGAATATATATTAAACATGAAGGTGATATATATTAAAAGCTTTTTGAAAACAAGATGCACTAATCATCATAACAAATTAAAAAATCACTCCAATTTACTCGTTGCTCCGCTGCTCCTTACACCAGAATTCAGAAGACTTAAAAATTTATAGCCAATTAACTTGATCCAATAAATTGTATCAATTACTGGGAAAACTACTATCTATAATTGTATTTGAGTAATTCATATCAAAATAACTCATAGAATGTACTAATGTTTTGATTGTTATTAATATAAGAAATAAAATATAAAAAAACATTTGGACAAATCTTTCATGATTTTTGGCAAAGTTAACGCCGGCATTGAAATACAAATATATATATATATATATATATATATATATGTGTGTGTGTGTATGTGTGTGTGTGTATGTATGTAAATATAATTTCCCATCATCAAGTTGGCGTGTTGCAAGCCCTAATAACGGATACAGTGTATCTGATCACAAGGATAAGAGATAAGTAATTCTGTAATTAAATTTAATTCAACCTAAGACCTTGTAACCAAATGGATCTGTATGTAAATTCATCAAGTAAGATCTGCTGAACTGCATCAAATAAAGTGCCTGCTCAGAACTTTAAGTGAATTATCACTCTGTAGAATATAAATTGCGAGAAAACGTACGAAGACGTTCCACTTTTAATGAAGTAATTAAAGACAAAATAGTGTACCAAAACTATATAAATCTGGTGGACTGAGAGAGTTCAGTACACTCAGATAAGTTGGCAATTAATGTAAAAGATAATATAAAAATCATGTTTTTTACTTGATGGTCAATAACATAAAAATGTTCTATAAATTTAGAAATATAGATCAATTAAATCTTGGAGAACCTCTAGCACCACGTAAAAAAGAAGATTTTTTTTCCAAATTCAACTAAACAACTATTATTTAATGAAAATCAATATAATTATCAAAACATATTTAAACTATGATAATTTAACTTCTAAAATAAATATAAACGAGTTAATAATCCACAATCCAAACAGTTCACTCAACACAAAAGATCCGATGAATATTTGTATAGTACACAAAAGACTCCAAACACCAAAATCAAAGTCAATATATACATTGGCCAAACATTTACTTACGAAGCGTTAAAAGTAATAAATTATCTTCAATCTATTTTCCAAATAAATCATCATCTATCTATTATCCAAATATAATAGCTCCTCAATATATTAAAATTCTTGTCGAACGTTTAAGGTGATAACCCTTAACCCTTTGAGGTCGTCTCTGACAAGGGTTTGATGAAAGATAGAAATTCCCTCAAAGGTACAAATGATGTATATTTCATTGCCCAGAAATTTAGGTGATATGTCAAAGTCCTGGTAAGATACAAAGTTGTAATAACCTTATCAGAAGTTTTAGAGTAAATGGTAAAGGTCATAGTTCCTATTGTTCTTTGGTGTTTATGTATTATTTGTTTGTCACATTGTAAACTTGTAGTATCTAGATTAGCAGGAACAATGGCAAATTAACGCCCATGTAAGACAAGCAACTGCCTTTTCATAGAAGATTTAGAGGGATATTTAAAAGTTAAGTGGGATGTAACGAGGTATCAGAAAAGATTGATCATAACCATGTGTTCTAAGAGCTGTGTTTCTTATCGTACATCCTATACTAGTATTTCTCTAGAGAGGGCTACCCAGTGGCCAGCCTGGGACTATAAATATAGATATGTATATCTAATAGTGTTGGCGTTGGCAACATGTACGTTGCAGCAATGCCCACCAAAGGCGATTTTCACTTGAGATTATATTAGAGATCTATAACCTCAAATGGAAATTTGATGACATACTGCCCAATGTCGAGCTGGCCGAAGTTGGGATCAAACTGATATTAATTGTAAAAAATATCCTCAACGATTATCGGAACCTCTGCAAGTATCAGCAAATACCGCAGCTCCGTATAATTAACCACGAGTTACTTTATCTCCCGTCTGCATCATGTAAATTAGAACCAATAAAATAAACAAAAGCATTTCTAGCAATTTGCAAGCATCAGAAG
>NW_020538722.1:0-29999 GCF_003426905.1 Ctenocephalides felis
AAATTATGACATCATTTTGGACACATTTGTGCATGTTTATTTATTGCATGCCCTGCTGCGTTTGGTACTATATAGTTATATACATTTTTTTTTTTTTTTTATTTTTAATATTTGGAAATTTTGTAAATTTCTTCCAATGCAATTGAACTGCTGTAGCTGCCGAAGAGACGAATTATCAAAGCGCGTAAGCGCCGCGTCGCCGTCCAACGGACAAACGATGTAACGGAACCCATAGAAATGTAAACAAAATTGATACTCATTAATAAAATTTCTAAACAATATCTGATAATTTGATGTGCATATGTCTAATGATCATTTTTTTTAACTTATTTTTATTGAAGACCACAACCGTTAGACCTGCTGATTTTTAACTTCCCGTAGGGCAAGTTATAGTAATCGCAAAAAAAAATCAAAAATGAAAATTTTTATATATCTTTACGTTTCAAAATATTCTGAACATTTTGGCATACCTTAGAAAAAATGGATGTATGTGTGTGTGTATGTATGTGCGTGTGTGTATGTATGTGTGGATACAAATTTTCGTCGACGATTTCGGGAACACGGATCAACCGATTTGAATAATTCAAAAAACATTCGATTCGTATTGATAAGGAGACGTGCTGATTAGTTTTTGGCGAGGGCAGGTCTAGCCGTTCCGAAGATACGGGGCAAAGAATGCCGAAAACGGTAACACAGTTTTTAAGAGAACGGAGCGTCCAATTTGAATAATTCAAAAAACATTTTACTTGTATTGACAAGATAAAGAATTGATCAAATTTTCATGAAGGCAGGTTTAGCGGTTTCGGAGATCTAATGAAAAAAGTAAAAAAAATGCCATTTGGCGGTTAAAAATAATCATTAGACATATGCACATCAAATTATCAGATATTTTATAGAGATTTCAACAATAAGTATTTGCGCGCTTTGACATTTCGTCTCTATGCAGTTCAAGCAGTACGATTGCTTTGAAAAAAAGTTCAGAATTTCCAAAATATGTCAAATTGGAGAAAACATTTATCTTTTCAAAAAAATTTTGTTATCAGAAAAAAAATTTTTTTTTCAAAAAAAAGTAGTTCATTGTCAAATTTATAGTTTTTCAAAAATCTATTTTTTTCGAAGTAAAATTTTTTCAAAAATGTTAATCGTTTTTAAAAAAATAATTATTTTTGGTACGGGAAGTTCCAGCAATTTGTCTTAAGGCACGATGCCTTAATTGCCTTAAGACAGAATTCCACTTACAGCTAGTTGTTTTTTTTTGCCCCGTATCTTCGAAACGACTAGACCTGTCTATGCCAAAAACTTATCAGCACGTCTACTTATCAATATGAATCGAATGTTTTTCAAATTACTCAAATCGGTTGATCCGTGTTCCCGAAACCGTCAACGAAAATTTGTATCCACACACACACACATAAATCCAATTTTTCTAAGGTATGCCAAAATGTTCAGAATCTTTTGAAACGTAAAGATATATAAAAATTTTCATTTTCGATTTTTTTGCGATTACTATAATTTACCCTACAGGCAATTATATAACATGGAAATAAACTTATATTTCCAGTTACGTTAGTAAAATTGTGAAAAATGTTTAAATATAGTTTAAATGTTCATATTACTATATCCTCACAATGGAAATAATATAATACAAATGAACAAGGAAAATGTTTTTTCTATTTTTAATATAAGGATAATCAAATTTTCTACTGAATGAAGGCTAAAACTGTAGGCGAGTTTAGAACAATTTTTTAAAAATATTCATGTTTTTCATTGTTATCATACCCGATTATTAGAATCTGCCAATATATATATATATATATATATATATATATATATATATATATATATATATATATAACTACAGTCGTATGCGAGCGTATGCACGTGCTTGTAGGTGTGTCGGCATACAGCCACGCCAATATATAAATATAATATATGAAGATATTATGTTGCACGCATGCATATTTATATTAAATATAAAATTATTTGCTTTTTATTCGGCAAAGACTCTACGCATGCCCACAAGGTAACCAAGACTACAGACCTACGCTTGTCCCGCTCTACTTACAACCCATGATCGAATTATCGATCCCATTCTCGCGAGACGTATTTAATTTAACAAACAAATTTATATTAAGAACCATATAAATGTCAGTTAAGGAAGATAAATAAATTTATATTATGATAAAACTATCTTCACGTAAACTATGAGTAATTCGCATTATGAGAATTGCACGTTTGGCTCACCTTAATGTCTAATATTTTTTCTAAGCATAGCGCTTTTTTGTAAATTAAAATCTCATTTTATTCAATTTAAAAAAAAAATGAAATCAATGAGTTTGACTTTTTGTTAAAGTTATTAAAATCACGAAAAGTTCTGTATATGTTGAACATCATTTTGGCACACCTTAGAAAAAATACAGGGAACTGAAAGCCGAAGCCCAGGATCAGGAAGCATGGAGCAGAAGTTTGCACATTAAAATACATAAAATGTGTAAAGGGGGGTGGGTATAGTGGTAATGAAATTATAGGCGACAAAGGATAATGGAACATTTATTTGTGGTGGTTCTCACACCATGAACCTGCCTTCGGGCAGGCTACCATTTATTGTTATTATTACTTTATTATTATTACATGAGACCAACGTGAAGACGTGGGCTATCACAAACTAGTACCGTATTCGACTTCAATCTTGCTCATGCTCCATATCAGGCAGTATGATATCAAATTTGCACTTGAGACTATAGATCTCACATATAATCTCATGTGAAAAATGCCTTCCGCGGACATTGCTGCACCACACGTAAGTCAACATATTATCAAAGAGAAATATTTAGTATATAGTACATAGTAGTATGAAATAAGAGCGATTAACCGCTGGGTTGCTTTAAGAATATCCGACTAGGAATGCAAGTTAGCAAACACAGTTCAAATAACACGTAATTCTGATCGCCGTTACAAAAAAAATTAAAAAATAAAATACAAAAAGATGCCCACATATATTTGTTCAATTTTGGTATTACAAGATTCAAGATAAAAACCTCGAATTAACTTAAAATTAGCTAATTTTTATTTTCTGGCTTCACATAATATAAACTAAAAATATAAATATTTATATTATTTTAGAAATAGTAGGAATGTAAGGTGTAATAATTAACTTTCTTCCGTGCCACTTAAGAGGTGAAGTTGCAAATCGCGTTTTCTTTTCTGTGGTGTCGCCATACAAATCGCGTTATATCCTTATTATCAATTTTTTTTTTAAACATTTGAGAAAAAATTGGATGTCGATAAATAGGAAAAATATGGATTTGTAAAACCCTAATCCACTGAAACCAAAATAAACTTTGAATCTGATCGACCAAGGTTAATTGAAATGACCCGAAAGAAACCTGAAAAAAATGGCACACTATTTCCAAGATGAGAAATAATATAAACACGAGAACGATAATAATAATTTATTAGAAGAATAGTGCATTTCATGAATATAAATATTGTTTAGTAACATATCGGTGTATTTTATATAGTCTAATTTACATTGTTATTGGAAACGTTTATTTCGAGTGATGTGAAGACACCTCCCAGGTACTCAATGCTACCTCGATTTTAGAAATATTTTAATTTTGTATATAGTCAATCTTAATATTAATCAATTAATTTTAACCTTTTTAAATCTTTCTTCATGTTTATACAATATAATACAGTTATTGTTGTAAGCATGTCTCACTACGACTATTTTGTTGATTGAAACTTAGTGATATTACATTTGTTACATTTCATATACAAGAGCATATTTTTCTTTATTTAGGCATTTTAACCATTTTTTTTTATTAAACTTGATAGAAAAATTTTAATTAATAAAATTATTTGTTCAATGTAAGTGTAATTCATGAACTAGTTTTATCACTTGGGAATGCATTTTTACATGCAAGAGTTCACAAATCTTTTTGATAGTTCATGAAATTTTTGAGAATATTGAAAATGCTTGCTTTGTATTTTTCATGATTACCAACTCTCGTTAATGTTCTACTTATTTGTAAGATAAGTTATATTTTGTGTATAATAAAATACATAAATATGCGTTAAGGCGTTTAGACAATTACATGATCCGAAAAATTATGTAACCCATTAGTGAATAATTCCGTTATAGTGCCTGAAAGAGGACACGAAGACGATAGATAAAACTTGTGAACTAAAAATATTTATCACAAAATCTTACATATTTATGTCGTCCCATCTGCATCAGGCTGACCAGTCCACCATGCTTCCAGGCGATGCCGGGGGTCACATGGTATTCCTTTGACTACCACGCGAAAATTCTACAATCCTGAAATTAAATGAGAAAAAATTTATTAAGTATAGTCATTATGAATGATGACTATTGAGAGTGGTATGCATTTATTTATTTATAAATTACGAGGCTTTAGACCGTGAATATTTTCGCAACAAACACTCGGTCAAAATTATAATAACCCTCTTCGGCCATTTGTCCATTTTCCACCTTTTTACTGTTGCGAACGTATATTTGTTTTCAGTCACCATGACAAGTTACTATACGAATCGTCTACTGTAGGTATTCATACAGCATACAGTAAATATAAACATAACTTTTATATAAAAACACTAGATAAGTGTATTATTAATAAAAATATATATTAAGTTGACAATACAATTACTGAATCTTGTTTACACATTTCATGTTCTTTCTACCGGCGGAAAGTAATTCCACTACGATACACATCTCCAAATTTAATACGTCCGAAAAGTTATAATAAAAAAATTATTACAAATAAAAACCAAACTCTTTTGACTACAATCCAATAGATAACTCGATGAATCTGAATATACATCAAAAATGTTTTAGAAAATGCTTGAAAAATTTTTAGAATACTTTGTAATAATGAAAGACTTACCATGTTATAAGTGTTGTCACCACAAGCTCTGGATACAAAATAATATCATCACGAGTTGTATGCCGCTTATATACCCAATTGTGGGGCCAAGAACGCGCCATAACTGCAATTTGTTACCACCTTCATAATAAAATTCAAATTCAAATTCGAATTGAAAATATGTTATCAAACGGGTGTCGAATATTCGGTTGGTATCTTATTTTTAGAAATAATTCAGGTTCAGAACCATTGACAAAATCGCAAACAAACTGCCTTTTTGTTATTACTTATTACTTATACTTACATGCGACATAACTATTGGATTGGTGAAAAATTAATAAAACGAGATGAAGGCGAAATTTCGTTTTAAGAAAAGTGGCATGAACGATATTTATGATATACTTAATATTTTGAGTAAGTATAAATTTTTATTAACATTTATGAGTGATTTACAAGTATATTTTTGAGAAATACTTTGAATATAATACATTATTCGACGCGCGATTAATGTACATAATGTACGCTCTAAAAGCGCTGTGCAAATGCAAACATTGATGAATTTTAATAATTGAACCACTTTTTGTACCATGTTTGTTAAGGGAAACAACTTTATCACTATGCAAGTTTCATTAATATTATCGAAAAAATGTTTCAAAAAGTGATTGCGGAGAACCGATTTTTTTCAAATTCTAATAAGCACAATTTCAAATTTTTTAAATCTAACGTTTTTGACGATCAAGATACACATTTATTAATTAAAAGTTGAATGAAATAAACCAACTAATTGGTAAACAATAATTTGCATCAATATTATTATATGGCTTGAAAAACATATTAACTATAATAACAAAATACGTGTTTGTTTGCTTCATTTAGGATACACTTTTACCCAAAATTTAAATTTAGAACACAAAGTATACATTTAATCCAGATTAAGTTTTAAGAAGAAAATAGTCCATAACATGTATTTTGTCGCATTTTTGTGCAACGTATATTCGAAGATAACCATAAAAACTACAAAGATTAAATTCATTCCATACATACATCACGTAATAGACTAGATAAAGATATACTTTTGTTATGTTGTTTTCGTTATTCACCAAATTTAATTACTATTGGCACGTTCCAATGCACGAAAAAGATTTAAACATCAATAAGAGAATTGTCATACTCTTTGATAAAGAGTAAATAGATTTGACTGATTTAATGTAATTTATACATACTTACTATCATTACTATAACACTGTTTTTTTTTTAAAAAAAATTCTGCCTTTTTGGTAAGTGTTAGTGCACGTTGGTACAAATCAACTTTCCGATGGTTGCATGTAAGTACACTTATCTAAACCAACTATCTGATAAATTTTCTTCTAGGTATGTAATCAACAATTTATTAAACCATTTAAATAGTTATACATTTAGTTATACCTATACTATCCTCTATCATTAAGTATAAAATGGTATTTAAAATAGATTATTATTTTAAAAAAACATGAATTATTAAATGTATTTACATTAAATGTCCTATAACTAACATAAAGTGCTATTGCACTTGACAACTTTTGTTTTCCTCATTTATTCTAACCGTTCCTGAACTGGTGTTAATAATAATAGAGTAATGCTCGTATGGTTTAAATTTTTGAACAAATGAATGATACGGATTTTGCCACAGCCATAAAAAGAATTTTTATGACATTTTTTAGATTTGTCATAGCAATTGTATGAATTAAGTTATATTTTATTATGACTGAAAAATTATCCATTAATTCTATAATCGAGCTCCTATAAATACATACAATATTTTATAAATATGGAATGCTCATTTAAGATTATGATTATTATTTTTAATGTTGAATATGTGATGCAATAATATTATTGTTATTTCCGCATATAATGGCTGAAATAATTTATTGTTTTTATATAAAAAATAAGCTAAATCTGTCATTTTTAGTTTGTTGATCAAGATAATTGCGTTTCATTTCTTATTTATAATATTTATATAAATTACGAGCTAAAAATAATTAAGTATGATCTGATAAATTACAATTTTTATTTAGTACCTTCGAATAAATAAGAAAACTAAATACAAAACTATTGGGTTTGGCAAAATGATTCGATTTCTTAATGCTACAAGACGACGTCAAAAAGATGTCAAAAAAACAAATACACCGATTTTTAAAAAAAATGCTGATCTCTTGCGAATAAAATGTTGATGTTTGAACACACATACACACACATGTGTTCACACATATATATTATACATGAATATAATACATACACGCACACACACTATATATATATATATATATATATATATATATATACTCGTATATGAACATTTGTATATGTAGCTACATCGTCGAAGTTACATATGCGTATCAATACAAATATTCATATGACAAATGAATGATAAATGTGTTGAGTTTTGATGGCGTTTTTACAAATGCTGATGATTTGAGAATAAAAACACAAAATTGTGGTTTCTACAAAAAGTCGTATTTTATTGGCTGAATAAAAAGGACACTTAGAAACACGAACCCTGCTGCCATCAGCAGACTTGTTGCAGGGTAGGTATAATCTCCAAATTTATTTGCAAACACACACATGGAGACACACATACATAATTTGAATCATATATTTCAATGTATGCATAAGACCCAATCAAAGGGTCTATTTTTGATACCGATATTCTAATGAGTATAATTACTTAATAATGATAGATACAAATAAAACTTACAGTTATGTATACAAAGTTCTCGATACTTGAATTATTCAAGTTACAGAAATCATTAAAACCAAATTAGTTTTAAAAAATTTTAATTATAAAATTTAATCGATTTCTATACAATCAAACGATTCAAGTGTTATTTAGCATGTGTTTGCTAAATATCGAATTAAATACTCGAATACAAAATATTATTATAAAATTCCTTTAGTTTATTATTTATATCAATAAATTTATTTTATAATTTACATAATTTTCAAACTCCAAATACATGGCGATCATGCCTTAAGCCACTTGAATAATCACTAATTTTTAGACACATTGACTGACTTTAAATACGGTAATTAGTAAAACTATTTCTCTACATGCATTTCACTTGCATTTTTATTCGCTAAATTATTTATACTATTAGACAATTATATAAATGTATATCTACATCAAAACTTAGTGATTCATGGCTGCAAGATGATCACGTATTATTTCTTCGAAATTTGAAAATTTGACTTCTAAATCTACGAACAAAATTTATGCACCAATAGTAAAATAATTTAATAAACGTTCTCAGTCGATTTCTATTTATATAAAAAAACCAAACGGAACTATGATTGTTTCAATAATATGTTATACACATATACGAGCATGAATATATACATACACTCGTACGCAGTTTAGACACAAAGTACATATATATATATATATATATATATATATATATATATATATATATAAACGTAGATTGTAATTTTTTGAAGTACGTAAAAAACATCTCTCAACAAAATACTTCATCATGTAATGCTGGTACATAATACGCTCTTAAGAGGCGTTTCTTCACGAATGTCAGAATAAGAAGTACTGCTATATATTTGAATAAAAACTCAGTTCGGTTACTTCCGCATTTGATTACTGAGAGATTTTGTTTGAATATTAGTTGCTTAATTTTTCATCACGTATACCATGGCACTGGCTATCGTTAAGCTTTAATTTAAAGTTTATGCAATAAATTTGCGATAAATTCACATCATAATTTAGTAAAATAATTAAGGATTTAAAAATCTTCATCTTCTTCGGCGGCTCGACGCTGCAGCAATCATTTGCCTCAGCATTGGTTCTGGACTACAAACTTTAGGTTCACACTGCATTTGCCCGTCTCCTCCGCATCTATGAATATTAAGAAATTTGTAATACATATTCTCGGAACGGAACATATCGCTAGTGTAGTAGATTAAGTTTTAGGTATAAAGCATGATATTTAAATATAATACTCACATGCAATGAAGACATGGCCCACTGGCGCTACGTACAACCTCTCCTACAGTGTACGCCTGACCGCCTATTTGACAACCCGTTTTGGTCGCAGCGCCGTTATAGGCGTGATGCGAGAAGTGCGGCGGCAGCGTCGTTGTCGTCGTCGTCGTAGTCGTCGATACATTTAATACAGTTGCCATTGATACAGGACATTCGTATCTGAGCAATAAAATCAATAGATTAATTTTAAATACAATACTATAATTCATCAACATTTTATTTGAGGTTTGTCAAAATTATTCGACGTTGTAAATGTTATCGATTTTAACATTCATTCTCGTGTTCAAGAAAAATATAAAAAAAACATTGAAAAGATAATTCAAGATATTTCTAGAAATTCTATTAAGAATTACAAACCTTGGACAACAAAAACCGGATATTGGTTCTTCATGGCAACCTCGAATTGGAGGCGGACAGCTCTGTTGCAGACAAATTATATCACTGCGGAAACAGAAACAGAAATCACAGGGATCATCTCTTGGAATTTGCTGAGCGCTAACGTAAACCTTTCCTCCATATCGGCAAGTACCCGGGCCAAAAGCAGCGTCTTGTTCATCGTTTTCGTCTTCATAATCTTGACCATAAGACGGTTGAGGAAATTGGTTGTCTAAATGTTCATCGCCAGTGGATTCATCGACTAAAGTATGGTTTTGCAAGAACGGATCGTGTTCTGGAATATTGTGATCATGCTCAATGTGCTCCTCCATGATTTCGGGTTCTTTATGCAGATCATCTATGTGATCGTCAACTGTTAAAGATTCATCAGATATGGAATGACTATCAACGTTTGCTTCTTCATCTGAACCGACTTCATCATCAGCATGTAACACTTGAGATACTTCAGGTTTATCAGTTTTATCAACGTTCTCGTCTTTGTGGTGGTCATCGGAAGGATCCGACACATTTGGACTAGTAGCAGTAATGTGTTCTTTGTGCGTAGTGGAATCGGTAATTTCATTCAGTGTATCCTTATTCATTTCAGATTCATCGTCCTTGAGAGACAAATTTACATCAGGTTCAATTGAACTATCTTCTGAATCTGGTTTTTCAATATCTGGTGATTCAACTTTTGTGTCTTCTACTAGTTTTGTAGTATCCTTTGTACTTGTTTCAGATATGATTTCTTTTTCATGTTCCTCCGCGTCTGAAATAATATCATTTTCAGTAGAAATATCTGCAATGCTATCATCGTGGGAATGAGCTGGCAAAATTTCTTGTTGTGATAAATCATCCTTTGATGTTGTCATGTTTTCAGATTGTATTCTATCATTTATATCAATATTTTCTGAACTAATGCTTGTCGGCAATGGTTCCGATTGCATTTCCGGAGCGGCAGTTGCAACGTCATCTAACTTATGAGTTTGCATCTCGTCCAAATATCCCTCCGAAGTTGCCTCTTTAGTTTGTTCTTCCGTATGATGATCTGTAAAGTATATACATGTATGTTTATATTATATATATATATATATATATATATATATATATATATATATATATAAGGTGATATAAAAACAACGTAAAACTTTAATTTTAATAAAAATTAAAATTACCCTTAATCAAACGATTATTCTACTTTAAAACCTTAACCGGCGTTCTTTAAAAGACAGTTTATTAAAACAAATATTTATTAATAAATACTAAAATAATAATAATAATAATTTTCTATACCTGACTCTTCTGGACGATGATCTACAACAGCGGTGCTTGCGTTATCTGAAATGTCATTTTCGCTTGGCGATCTGGTAACATGAGTTTCTGCCATATAACTGTCTGATTTTAAGGTAACTTGTTCAAAACCTTCACACACATAAGTGGGACAGCAATCAAGCCCGTGATATACTGGTTGGCATCTAACCATATTGGGTGGAGGCGGCGCACAATTGATTGCATCACATTTTATAACGCTACTCAAACAGAAGCACCCAATTTGACATTTATTATTCGAAGGAATAGAGGTATTATTTGCATAAGTTACACCTTCCACTAAACATGAACCTTCTCCTGGTATTGCAGCTGGCTTATATTGTAGTAAATCTTCATCCTCTTCAACTAGTTCTTCTTTATCTTGTTCAGGCGTCGTAGCATCTACGTTTTGATCTTCTGAAAGAAGTGAATTTTTATCACTTGGTTCTGTTATCTGAGAATCAGATAAATCGGTTTGATGAGTAGGGGTAGTAAGTTTTGTCGATTCTTTTTCTTCTGTTTCAATATTGGAACTATATGTAGTTACTTGAATCTTATTATTATCTGATATTGCATCAATATTTTCATCAATTTGTGATACAGCATCATTATTTTCATCAGTAGGTAAGTTAATATGCGTTGATTCAGGAGCCAATGTTGGTTTATCATCTACCGACTTTTCAGCATCCAACGTATCGGGCATATCAGAACTAGCTACAGTTGGTCTCGAAGTTGAGTGAGATGCATCTATATCTGAAGTCACTGAATCCAAGCTATCGTTATCTTGTATCTCAACAGGTGATTTAATTGATGATGATTCTAATATCGGGTGAGAATCATCTTCATCTTCAGATTTATCCGGTGTTTCTTTAGTTTGCTCAGCTGAAATTGGACCATCCGATTCTTGTGTAGCTGCTTCACTACTTGATATTGAAGCAGTTGTAGATTGAATTTCATTTGATTCATGTTGTTCTGATTCAGAATCTTTATTTTCTTCAGTAGATGGTTCACTGTCGTGTGAGCTATCTGTAAGATTTTGATCTAATTCTGATTTTACATCGTCAGATGGATCTTTGATTTGTTCTCCAGATTCACTAACATCAGGTATTTTAGTTTCCAATAAGTCTGTAACATCTTCAACAGTAGTTTGATGCTCTTCGGATGGTTTAGAGTCATCGTTTTTAGTTTTTTCAGCATCTGGAAGAACTGTTGGTTTATTGTGAAGCAAAGAGTCTAACAATGGTCCAGAGGTAGATTGAGAATTAAAATCTACATTATTTTCGTCAGTTTGTGCATCTTTATTTTGTTCATTCGAATCCAAACTTTCCGTTAATGGAGATTTAGTTGAAGGTAATTCATCGTCATGACTTTCAACAGGTTCTGTGAATTTAGAAGTCGTTTCGTCAGACGATTGGTCCTCAAATAATGGCTTTGCAGTTGAAACGGAATCGTCCTGGTTATTTGAAGGGAGATTGTCTGATAATGGACTAGATGTTAAATGAGATTGATCTTCTAAAGACTCAATGTGAGAGTTATCTAAATCGTGTTCGTTAATTGAATCATCTAATAATGGCTTAGCAGTAGAGTAGATTTGACCTTGCTTATCTTCATCAGTTTCTTCGTGAACTCCTGATTGTTGAGTTACAGCATTTTCATCATGTACGCTTATTTCTGTAACAATGCTCATGCTAATATCATCAAATTCCTTATCGTTAGTTGGTTTGCTGTCTGCCAATTTTTCATCCTGATTTGTTATAGCAGAATTTTGATCATCTGACGATTGTTTTATATCATCATTTGTGCTTTCTGTTTGACTCTCAGAAATTTCAGTTGATGGGGTTTCAGTTTGTTGTTTTTCTATTTCAGATATCTTTTCATCGCTGATAGGTTTCTGAACATCGGATTCCATTATTTGTTCATCTTTTTCGGGTATATTTTCTTCGCTAATAGGTTTCTGAACATCGGATTCAATTTCTTGTTCATTTGTTTCAGATATCTTTTCATCGCTGATAGGTTTCTGAATATCGGATTGCTTTTCATCATCTACACTTTCGGTTACAGATGTGTCTTCTAAAGAACTGTGAGTTTCTTCTTCTTGAATATTCGTCTTTTCATCACTGTCTACTTCGGTTTCTTTATCACCTGGCTTGATAACATTAAAATCGGGAGAAACCGCAGTTTCAGTTACTTGATCTTCAGTTACTTCGTTCGTTTTACCTTCAGTAGAAGATGTTGATATTTCTGATAATTGAGTAGGCTTGACATAAGATTCATTAATATCTCCAGGGACGCTGCTTTCTGTAATAGTGTGTTCTTCATTCTTGATGTCATCGTTGCTCAGTATAGTACTTACATCTTCTTCGTTGTTGTATTCAATTTCTGACCCTGGTTTTTGTTTTGTTAATGAATCATGTTCAGTTTTAGCATTTTCTTCAGTGCTAGATGAAAAAGTACTGCCTAAATTATTTTCATCCAATGTTGTAGAGGTTTGGAACTGCACTTCTTTTTCTGTATGAGACTCTACATCCTTTTCAGGTAATGCATCTTGTTTTGTAAGTTCTTCATCAATGATATGGGCAGTGGGCAAATTTTCATCTAAAACTAGAGGCTCGTCATGTTTTGATTCATCAATTGAAGTTGTTGGGCCTTCAGTATGTTGCTCTTTGATATCAGACACTTCTTCTTCCTTATCTATTGGAATTTGTTCCTTACTTGGTATTTGAATAGTTTGAATAGGACTATCTTCTTCACTTTCTTTTTGATCCTGTGTTGAAGACGTTTCTTCGAATGGAATTTTCGAATCTTCTTTCGTATCATGATGTTGTTCTATATCTTGAGACATTATCTCTACTTTTTCTTCATTCAATTTATTTTCATCATCTTCGGCTTTATGTTCATCCGTTTCTTCTGGCAATTTATCCGCCGGTTCTGCTGGGTATGATTGCGATGCAGATTCAGAAATTTCTTCTTCTAATTTTTCGGTGCTGTCATGCACTTTATGTGATTCAGAATACAATTCTTCGGTGGTTTGCTCAGAACCTTGAATTCCTGATGGTGTTTGAGAATCGAGTTCCTGCGGTTTAATATCATCTGAACTAGTCACATGTTGCTCAACCTGACTGTCGATATCACTTACATCTTTCATCTCATTTTCATTTTTGCTTTCATCTATTACAACATCATTATTCAATTGTTCCACATTATCTAATGAACTAGGAGTAGCCTTACTACTTTCCTCTAAATCAATTTTTTCCTCATCTTTTTCGTCAAGTTGTTCCAGTTTTGTTTCTTCAATTTCACTTTCTTTTGTCGCACTCTCATGCAATTTTTCAGATGTATGCATTTCGAGCTCATTATCCTTTTCAGAATAATTGTCTTTTTCAGTTACAGTTTGCTCCATTTCTTCATTCTTTTCAGTATTGTATATAATGGTATCAGTTTCCCCTGCAGGTTCAAGGATTGAATCTAAGTTTTCGTTATTTTCAGTCATTTTTTCTTTTTCTGTATTATTCATGTCTGTTTCTTTATCATCTTTCATATTTGTCTCATCGTCCATATTTTTCAAATTTTCCTCCGTGGTTGGAATATGTGATAAATTATCTGAAATGGATTGAACATCTTCAACGTCTGCTTCACTCGATGAGTGAGAAATGCTGTCTTCTGAAACAGTTGATTCTGGTAAACTTTCATAATCTCCTTCGTCAACATGTTTTGTCGAACTTTCAACGATATCTTGATTTAAATCTGTCTCTTCCTTTTCATTTATATAAGTTTTATCTTGATCTGTTGGTACAGATTCAGAATTAATTCTATTGTCTAACTCAGAGATTTGATTTTCTGAAGATTTTTCAGGTATTTGAAGTAGATTATCATCATCAGTTAATAGAGGTTTTTCAGTTGTATAATCAGGTTTATTATATACATTTGTACTAGCATCAGTTTGGTGTGGTAGATCATCAATATGTAATTGCTCATCTTTGCTATCATCCAGTTTCTCTTCATTCGCTTCTTTTTGTTCATTTTCACTTTCTAGCTCTTCTTTAGTTTTTTCGCTAATTTCGGGTTGTTCTACGATTGCTATAGATTCATCCAAAACATTTTGTTTTTTATCATCCATATCGTCCTTATTTTCTGATATTTCTTCCGTTGAAACTGGTGTAATGGACTCTTCTAAAATATTTTCATTCGAATCTTCCTTATTGTCAGTATCTTTCATGTCTAATATTTTCTCATCTTCGGATGCAGATTGTACATCAGATTCAATTAAAGCAGGCTTTGCATTCTCAGTTGTCACAGTTTCTAAATCAACTGAAGTTTGTTCTTCAGAAGGTTTCATATCCTGACTTTCAGGCAATTGAGATGGGATCTCTTCCTTCATTTCATTGGTTTGATCGGTTTCTACAGCTTTTTCTACTGAAATTTGAGATGATGTCGTTTCTGTGTTATATGTGATTTCTCCTTGCTCATCAACTGATTGTACATCACCTTCAAGTAAGTTGGTTTCATCGCCCACCGATGTTTGCGTAGTTGAGGTATCCATCGAGATTTCTTTCTTGTCTTCCGGTGAAGATGCTTCGTCTAATTCAGATATTTTCTTATCACTTGTACCTTCGGAATCAATAATATCGTTTGGTGTACTCAAGATATCTTCCTGTATAACGTGGTCTTCTGTCTCCGGTGTTGATGTTTGCGTTCCCTTTTCAATAAAACTTATATTTTGTTCTCCAGGTGTAGTGTTGAATTCGTTTTCATTTTGTTGTTCTATTGGACCAGTTTCTTGTTTAATTTCATCGATGTTCTCAGTTGGTTTGGCATTGCTCTCTTCAGGAGCTGTATTATCTCCTACCGTGAGTTTTTCTTTTTCAGATATTGATTGAGCAGCAAGTGTAGTAATTTCAATAATATTGTCATCTGATTGAGTTATAAAATGTTTATCGTTTTCTTTATTCAAATCATGAACGGTTTCGTCGGTGTCATTTATTTCGTCTGATGGATACGAATCTGACGGCTTTTCTGTAGATTCCAAAAATTTGTTTGTAATCAGTTCCGGTGGCATATGTGTTACTTGACTTTCTGAATGCATTTTTTGGTCAGTTTCTACAATACCCGCCATAGCCATAGCGTCTTGATTTTCTGTAGAATCATCGTGCTCATGATCTACTTCATTTTCGTTTTCATAACCTTCGCTAAAAACTTTAGCTGTTGTACTTTCTGGAGGTAGTTTTGTTGCAGTATAATTTGGTAAGTCTTTATCTAATGTCTCAAGAGGATGAACTTCATTATCTGTTTCGGTATATTGCTCTGTTGAGATAGATTGATCTACTACCTTGTCTTCTGAGTCTTTTTCGGTTAACAAAGCATTATTTTCAGTCATTTGATCCACCAAGTTTTTATCACTAATTGGTGATGCTTCAGTTGCAAGGGGTATGCTGTGATCGACAAATTGAGTAGTATGTTCATCATCTTGAAGGGTGCCACAAATGTACGTGTCGGGGCAACACTGGCCATTTCTTGGTGGAAGAGCAGTACAATTTTTGCCTTCGTTTTCTAAAGGAGTTCCACATTCTTGTACAGCACAAACTATGTCTCCTCTCATGCAATAGCAATGTTCACAAGGTTTATCCGTTATTATTAAAGTGCCATCGGCGTATTCTTCATTATTATGCATACATGATTGTGATATTGAAGATATCGTAGTAGTTGGCAATAAGTATCCCGGCGTTGGTCTGACAGTAGTGGTAGTATCATCCAATTGAAGCAACTCTTCATCGTGATCTGTTAAAATAATAATATCTTTCAATTACTATGAAAGTAATATATATATATATATATATATATATATATATCATATTATATTATATAATATTATATGTATATATAATAGTCAGGCACAGATATTTCAAACTGAAAATCAAGCAATGCAATAAAATTTCGAACATTTCGAAGAGATTGTAATTTCTATTTGAAAGCAAAAATATTTAAACATATCATATTAATTCATCTTAATCATAATAAATATTATTTGCATACCACACTCATATCGCTCTGGACAGCACAATCCCTTCTTATAAATCGGTGTGCATCCAGGCACATGTAAAGTACATTCTTGCATAACGCATGTCGTAGAATTTCTAATGCAGTAACACAATTCACATGGATTATGTGGATTGGAAGGCAACCTGGCTCCATCGGGATAAAACTTGTTCTTGATACTGCATCCGTATGTATTGAGATGTCCTACGTCGGTCGACGATGCCGTCGATGTCATTAATTCTACTGGCACTGGAAAGGTTTCGATCAAGTTATTGCAATTCAGTTCTTTCATGCAAGACTTATTATTGTATGCGATAAGTTAGAAATATTTACCTTCCGGGCAAGTTATCACAGGACAGCATTGGTCTTCACGTTTCTCGATTACGCAATCTAATCCGATCGGTTTGGTAAATGGACATACCCTCAGGTAGCACATCAGCATTCGATTGTGACATGTACAGTTGAGGCATGGCTCGTTCGTTATTATTCTATCTGATTCTTCGTAATGCTGATAATTATAATAACATCCCGAAGTCTCTGCAAAATCATACTGATATTAATATCATTGAAAACAAATTCACGTTTGTATATTAAGATAAAATAAACTTGAAAAATTCAGTATACGTTTAAATATTTTTGAACATCTAATACGATTCTCAACAAGGGTTCAAGGCTCCTGTGGTGAAATAGAAAAACATAGCAACAATTTCCTGAGAATATTGTAAATTGCCCACAAATGTTCTGTACTATTGTCTGAAAATATTGTAGATTGTCTAAAACTGTTGTGATTAGTCTGAAAATATAATAGATTGTCTGAAAGTGTTGCAGATTGTGCGAAAATGTTGTAGAATTAGATATTTCTTGTAGCTAATAAGTAAAAGTTGCGATAAACTATGAATTTTAAGCAATGATAAGTTCTAAGTCTCACTTCTTTGCGGAGGAACTCTACGCGTCATATTTTTTATATAAAAAATGACACAATGTTATTTAAGCTAATGAAGTTTATATTTTAGATATTTATCAACTTTCCGTAAGGTAAGTTATTGTAATCGTCCAAATTTCGAAATAGAAAATTTTAGCATATCTTCACGTTTTGAAGGTTTCTGAACATTTTGGCATACCTTAGCAAAAATGGATATGTGTGTGTGTTTATATGTATGTATACAATTTTTCGTCTACGTTTTCGGGCGCACGGATCAACCGATTTGGATGGTTCAAAAAACATTCGATTTCTATTGACAGGGAGATGTGCTGATTAGTTATTGGCAAAGGCCGTTATATATATAATAATATATATATATATAAGTATTTAAATTATGTTTTCCAACCAACTGAACTAAATTAAAAATAATTAATCAAAGATCTAAAATATTTTTCGTTATTATTCTGTGTCCGTTTGCTTGATGAATGAGATGCTAAAAACATTAATTCTTGTTTTAAGTTTATAATAGTTAGATTTTGGCATTCTTGGAATACTAAATGTGATTACCTCAGCTTTAAAAACCTAATTGACGTCAACGTCCACTGCCTCCGACAACAAACTTAGTCATTTCTTTTGTATTAAACACGAATGGCAAATGTTAACATCTTCAATTGGTGTCATTAACATTTCTTATGATGACAAAAAATTTCGTAAGTGACACTTATTTTTGGATTTTGTATCTGAACCATTTGAATAAATAATTAAAACTGTTTTCTAAACTAACAGAGATAAAAGCCTTAGTATTTTCTAATTCAAAAATTATATTTAAGTGTTTAAAAAATAGACAAATATGTAAAATTGTTTTACTAATAATTGCTACATACGAGACGTGCTATCCTAAAGAGCATAAAGCATAGGCCTTTTAAAGATCATACTTATATTGTTCAAAAATATTAAGTTTATTTCTTGTAGGATGTGAATATGGAAAATTATTCGATGTATGTATTACACTATTATGTATTAGGGCAAAGTGCCTTAATCTTTTTATTTTTTTTATTCATTTATTAACTTCCCGTAGGGCAAGTTATAGTAATGGCAAAAAAATCGAAAATAAAAATTTTTATATATCCTTACGTTTCAAAACATTCTGAACATTTTGGGATACCTTAGAAAAAATGGATGCATATGTGTGTGTGTGCGTGTATTTATGTGTGAGCGGATACTAATTTTCGTCGACGATTTCAGGAACACGGATGAAGCGATTTGAATAATTCAAAAACCATTTGATTCGTATTGATAAGGAGACGTGCTGATTAGTTTTTGGCGAAGACAGGTCTAGCCATTTCGAAGATACGTGGCAAAAAGTGCAAAAAATGGTAACTCGGTTTTTAAGAGAACGGAGAAGATGAAGAATTGATCAAATTTTCATGAAGGCAGGTCTAGCGGTTTCGAAAAAAGTAAAAAAAAATGCCATTTGGCCGTCAAAAATGATCATTAGCCGCGGCGCTTACGCGCTTTGACATTTTTCTCTATGCAGTTAAAGCAGTACGATTGCTTTGAAAAAAAAAGTTCAGAATTTACAAAATATGTCAAAATAAAGAAAACATTTTTTTTCAAAAAATTTTTTTTTCAAAAAAATAGTAATTTTTTGTCAAATTTATAGTTTCTCAAAAAATCTAATTTGTTCGAAGTAAATTTTTTTCAACAATGTTAATCTTTTTAAAAAAAATATAATTTTTGGTACGGGAAGTTTCAGCAATTTGCCTTAAGGCACGATGCCATGCGCCCCACTAGTTATTATACAGCAATGAGAACAGTAATTACATTCTATGAGCTGCTCTGCTAAAATAAATTTATTAAATAGATTTATTAAAAAAATATAGAAATTGTTCCATTAAACAGTTTGCTAGATTTTCTAAATTTGAGTATGCAATGTTCCAATAATTCTATTTAATTGATCATTTAATATCAAGATTATTATCTCTTCTTGAAATAGTTTGCATATTAATATTTGAGTGAGTGATGAAATAATTTCATAGGATTGTTCTTTATTTTACAATAATTTTTACAAACTATAGTAATTTAAATCAAAATATTTTAATGATTTTTCAATACGTCGTGTCGGTTGATTGCAAATTTTATTAGCATGTGCAGTAGTTAAAAATGATGGAATTTCCAGCAAAATATTATAAAATAAAATTCATATAAATATTATCTGTTTTACGATTCATTTATTGAGTATTGTAAATTTTAATAAACATTGTAATAACGGAGAATCAAGCAAAGTTTGAGAAATAAATCGGAAAAAATATAAAAGAAATACTCAAAGTGGATGGAAATATTACCATTGTATTCTTCAGCAACATTAACTACTAAAATATCAATAGTCGTTGCTTTTCGAGCGAGATGTCGGCACTATATTATAATCATTGAACACGAATTGTCCGGACTAATAACCTGTATATATATATATATATATATATATATATATATATATATATATATATATGCATATATATACGTAGTAAATCCTCCTAGTATATATATATATATATATATATATATATATATATATATATATATGCATATATATACGTAGTAAATCCTCCGATAACGCGGATTTAACAATAATGGGTAATCCAAGCTAATTCATAGTGCGTTTTACATGGTCTAGAGACCGGCTATCGTGTTGTATGGGAACCGTGTTATAAGAAATTTGTGATAAAAAATAAAAATTATTTTGTATTGAATAAAAGGGTATATATGTAAGGATATTATACAAAATGGAACAAATACTAAACTATAAATTTCCAACAAAAAAAATTTCAGACATGAAAAACACTACTAAAACCGATGTCGTACACAGCCATAATATGAATTGGCATATTTATATATCGATAATAAAATTTTTACTAAAACCTTTCACAATAATTAGTGACTGGAGTAAGTTTGGCAGGCCGTTGAAAGAAAACCGTGTTATAAGAGTATTATGTTATCGGAAGGCTATTGCACTTTTAGTTCCGGGTCTTAACAGAATGGAAATCGCGTTATCAAAGGGTTCTCAGAGTACCGCGTTGTCGGAGGGTTGACTGTATATCTATATCTATATAGAGATAGAAAAATGGTATATAGGTCCACTATCCATATCTCAAAAACAAGTGAAGTTAGGAAATTTTTAACAACAATATTTGAAAGTAGAGGGAAAAAGATGTATAACAAAGCCATCACCTTCATTCTTACGACGTTACTATCAGGACATAAACGGCAATGTTTGAAAATCCACAAATGTATTTTCTTTTGTTTTTTGGTTGTGAGCATTGTTGTTTAGCTTACGAGACCTTAATATAATTTTCAAGCGTACGTTATTAAATTGTTTTATAAGATGTATTGTTAATTTTGAGTAAGTTTAACAGTTTTTTATATATCTTATATAAAAACTAACACATGGGTGGGGTAAAAAGGACCAATTGAACCTTTACCCTGGCAAAGGTGCAACAATAAAAAAAAAAGTAAATAAGAAAGTAAATTTGGTTTACAAAAGCAATTTTACAAACGATAAATTGAATAAATAGTAATTCCAACTCAAAAAATACTAGATCGATGTTATCTCTGTAAAAATTGTACCCATGAAGTTTATATTTTGCATTGGTTGAATATAATTCAGCTATTATTTAGTAACATCTCTTCAAAATTAAAAAGAAGACAATGACCTGTTTGCTCCTTTGTATATGGGGCAAAAAGGACCAGGTGAAATTTTTGAAAAACAGCATAAAACAAAACATTTCTACAACGACGATTTAGCTGGAAGTTTGAAGTTTCACTAAACATTGTCAGACAGTTGTTTGTTTGATATGATATGTGTCATTTGTTGTGATATAATTGGTTTGGTTTTTACAATATAATTGCTCAAAGTCAAATTGGACCTTTTTGCCCTGCCCTATCCTATAGGAAGACCGTGCTAGACTTTCATATAATTCTAGTCATACATGTCGTAAGCAATATTCTATGTTATAGGCCTTTCCATTATAAATAATTATCATGAAAAATCTGTTTTAATTTGACCATATAATATTAATAACTAAGCATAAAATTCGCGCATATTTTTAAGTATGATTCATCAGCTACCACGGGTTTTTATTAATTTTTAATTTGTTCAATGCGATTATTACTCAATTAAGACAAGCGATGCAATGTCTAAAAAATACCAATGTTCATTTATGTAGAAATGTGATGTTAATTCCTTTAAATAAGACGTCAGAATGATCAAATATATATTTTGTAAATGACATCATTATAAATATTACAAAAAGCGACACCTTCGTCAAGGCTTTTCGATTTGGCCTTAATGAAAAAAAATGTTATACCAAGAGTTTTTATAAATGTAATTAATGGCGGAAGATGATCATTTCGCGCTTCCGTGTGAGGAGTCAAGTACGTTTTATTAAAACACAATTATTTCTATTATGATAAAATCGAAATAATTTTTAGAACTCTTACATTTCATAATTTTTTTAATTTGGCTACGGCAAAAAATGACATGTTAATTTATTGCGCGTATCTTAATTCATATAAATCATCATGTTTGTAATTACCATCACGAATAGACTTTTTTTTATCGAATTGTGAGTAAACTGTTATTAAGTTATTGTTATTAATTAATACGAATTTAATAATTTGTTGAACTCACCACCAAAATATTCGTCTAATGCTGTTTGGTCATCTTCCAATGCTGGTGCTGAAATAAATAAATAAATAAATAAATATTTAGTTAATTTCTTGTCGATAAAATTTGATATTTTCTGGAATAATTATTAATTTTTGGTAAGAAAAGAACATTTTTGATACGTTTAATTTCTACACACACACACACACACATATATATTAATTTAATATATTAATATAATAAAGTTATAATAAAAATATTAATTTAAGTTTGGAAAATAATTTATTACCTAAATATTTTACTTGATAATGAACTTCATAACATATAATTTCATATCTCATTTAATTTCCTTTAAAAAACCTGACACATTATTCTCCAGTTTTACCGACAAACACTTTTTAGTTAAATTTGTTTCCTTGACATAGGTGTCGAGTGCAATATAAAAACAAGGCCCCATTAACAGAATCGTTTTGAACGATTATTTTCACTCTTTCAAAGCAGTTTTATCGCCGTTTTTTATTTTACTTGGAAAATATATAATATAAAACAATTTCAAATTTACAATAGAGGTCAGTAGCTAAATATAAATAATTAATTAAGTGTAATAGCTACAGAATAAGACAAATTTAAGATTTTATGAATGAGTTAGACAATATTTTTCAAACTTTTAATCGAAGAAAAAATATTTCAATAAAGTTTTATTTAAAAAAATATTTAATTTAATGGCAGGAAGTGGTAGTAGCTAATTTCGTATTTTTTGGTAGTGGCAACATTTTTGGATTAACTTATATAACTTTTATTTATTTATGCTTGAGCTTGGATTCGATACCCACTTGGGTCACTTTGATACCAGATTTTTACTTGAAATTATAGATCTCAAAAATAATATCAAATAAAAATAGCCCTTTGAGGCATTGCTGCAATATGTATTCATATCACTAAAATATATCTAATATAATCTGATAGGTAAGTAATGGTCAAAAACTGGGGAGTTTTTTTTAGAGACATTGGATTAAGGCTTTTATAAGAAAACAGCGTATCGAACACATACTTCTGATTGCTGTACAAATATACAAAATAGGAAAACATTATTTTTGAAGAAAATGATAAGGTTGTTTATATTCAGTTTATATCGCACAAAAACGAGTTTCATTTTATTTGATGAATATTGGGAAGACAGTATCAAAACTTATTGCAATGCATAAAACTAAGATTTTTAACTATTTACGATGGTTTGTCTAACATGGCATTCGCATATATTTATGAGCGACGTTACACATCCAAAATATATTGAAACGTTATTTATTTATTTATTCTTACATGAATCTAGAACTCAATCCGTAATGTACTAATTTTTCCATTGACCTTGTGTTCAAAATTGTATGTCGTGTGCAAAGTACAAATGGAATACTAGTGTGACTATCATGTGCCAAATAATAAAATTTACTACGAATTCATTTATCATTTACCTCGCTTTCAATCCAATCCAATTACTTTATTTTATCTGCGTTAAAGTCTAAACATTAACAATGGAATGAGTTCTGCCGCAGCATCCTACTTCTGTTCAACTTCCTTCCCTGTTCATAATCACCCTATTCAATGCGGAAAACTTATTATGAACTAATAAATAAATAAATAGAAACCACAATCATAAGCCGGAGTAGAGAACCAAATGTGTGTATGCATTTATATATAATCGACTTTCCATTTGAATTAAACATTATTGTGCAAGGGGACGAATGTTACTATTAGCTACCTCAAAATTTAGATTAGAATAGAACCAATATAAAAAGTAGCATAGCTATTAAATAATTGATATAAACTAAATTTCTCAAATATATAATTGTTAAAAATATATTTACGATCATATTAATAATATTAAAGTCAAATATATAAACCAAATTACATTCACTATCATTATTATTATTATAATTAATTGAACATAGAAAATAGAGATGGTTCATTTAAATCAATAAATAAATTTAATTCCCTGCAAACTTCATAATTGTATTTTTATCCTTTAATGTAGTCTTTGCTACGCGGTAAAATTAAGCTCTTAGTCAAAAATATAAAGTTTTATAACAACTTCATTTATAGTTATCAGAACCTATTAATATTTTACATAGTTATAAATATTTTCTACGTAGTAATGAATGAATTTATATTAACGATTTTAATTTGAAAAGTTGTTGAGCTTTGTAGAAGTATAATTAAAAATAATTTAATAATAATTTCATTATTAAATAAAAATGATTTAATAAATTTTTTTTTAATAATCTCCTAATACGAAATCATTGATTTGCATTATTATAGAATTGATGACAAATGTAAAAACTCGAATAATCCCTGATTTTATGCGCACGTATTTGTCCAGCCTATTTTCTTAAACTTTAATTATTTTTGTTAATTAAACCATTTCTCATAGGCCTATAATATTTTAAGAGATTCGTTTTGACTATCAACTCAAATATCATCATGCAAAGTTTTATCAAAAACCTGGAAGAGTAAACCTGAGGTTCTTCTTGGTAAATCTCTACTCACGAACTTAATTACTTGTTAAAGTGAATTATTATCTTAATGATGATTTTTGAGTGCCTAATTTTTAAATAAAAAAAAGAAATAAAATTTACATCAATACTGAAAAATTATTGACAAGAGAAGAGAGTTTTAATGATATATTTGCATATATATTTTGGTAAATAAATTATTAATAAAAACTATGAAAAGTAATGATAAGCAGTAGTAAATTTTGCTGTGTTTTATGAGACTATTGATTATATTACAGGTATTGTATTGTTGTTTTATTACTAGTATTTTACAAAATAAGGTAGAATTAAAACAACCCAAAAAGTGTTTTCAATAATTGATATACAAAGTCATATTTGTTATAAAGTGTACTACGAAATGTTACATTCACAAAAGTTAGAAATCAGAAAGTGGTATTCACAAAAGACTATAAATGCCAAATAAAATCCTTTTTTTATTACCTGGAATATATTATAAATGGAATATATATATAATATATATGTATATATTAGGGTGGTCCTTAATATGGACATTTTTGAATTTTATTTCTCCCAAGGGCTCATATTGATAAAAAAAAAATTCTAAATGTTTTAGCTCTTAATATTAACTTTTAGATAGTGCGCAATTCAATTAAAGCTTCGTATGGAAATAGCATGAAAAAAAATCGAAATTTTAAAAATGTTTTTAGGTATAACTTAGCGCCAAATGAATTGAGTGATAATCCGTGTCATTTTTTATTGAAAATTCGACACTGTGCAAAACAGATTTTTTATAATTTGTTTTGTAGAGCGTTGAATTTTGAATAAAACTCATTCATTTGCTAACTTATATCTAAAAAACATTTTTTAAATTTTTGAAAACTTTCCCATGCTATTTCCAAGCAAAACATAGAAGTTTTTTTTATCAATTTGGAAGCATTTGAGCTCCTGGAAGCGAAGAAATTCGAAAATGTCCATATTAAGGACCACCCTAATATATATATATATATATATATATATATATATATATATATTATCTATTTCAACTTCATCCCCGATTCGTATGTACACAGGTTTCTCTTTGTTTGGTCGTATCTAATCTCTCCCAGAAATAGTGCAAAACTTTCGGAAATTGCGATGAATCATATAGTTCTTAACATGCATCTGTTCAAATAGTAAAATTCCATATAAATCCGTGTAGATGACATTAGGACCATCTGTCACTTTTAATTGTCAACAAAGAGCGAGGGCGATCGGTTCCGACCGACCCTCGCAAAAACAATTTGCGCGACCTCAGAGAGAAGGTGTACGCGGGCAAGTGTCAAAAACAAAGTTCATCATTCATCATTGCAAAATTTATCATCCTTCACTTCTACATTGAAAAGGGTGAAAAACTCTCAAACTCTTCTTTTTCAACTTAAACTGCTGGCCCTCTGTTTACCGCTGACAATTTGATAGATTAAGAAACGCGTCAATTCCTTTACTGAGGCGAGTTGAAGCTTTTCATGGAATGAGTGAAAATAATATGGACAATAGAACTTTTTTGCAAATTTAACATACTTCGCTAATAAAGAAAGTGAGAAACTTCCAAAGTTGCTTTTTATACTATACTGCTGGATTTCTATTCACGACTTACAATTTGATAGATTGGGTCATTATGATTTGATAGAATGAGTCAATATCTTTAATGAAGCGAGTTAAGGCTTTTCGGAAAATTATAGGAAAAAGAACTTCTTTTGCAAAATTTATCATACTTTGCTAATAAAAAAAGTGAGAAACTTCCAAACTTGTCTTTTTCAACTTATACTGCTGTTTCTCTGATTCATGACTTACAATTTGATAGATTAAGAAACGCATCAATATCTTTGATGAAATGAGTTGAAGCTTTTTCTCGATTAAGTAATAATTATGTACAACAAAACTTGTTTTGCAAAATTTATCATCCTTTGCATTTGAAATAGTGAAAAATTCTCAAACTTTTTATCAACAACATATGGTCTTGGTTCTTTGTTTGCCACTTTCAATTGGATGGTTCAAGGAACGCGTCAATATTTTTGACTTTTCATCGAATGAGTAGAAATTTTGCGAAGGGCAGAACTTTTTTGCAAAGTTTTTTATCCTTTATAGTTGAAAAGGGTTAAAAACTCTTTTTTTCAACTTATGCTGGTCTTCTATTTACCCCTTACATTAGATAGAGAAACGCGTCGATATATTTGATGAAGTGAGTTAAGATTTAATATCGAATGAGTAAAAATTATGTGCAGAATAGAACTTTAGATTTAATAAAGTACTTTTAGATATATATACCCGGTTTATTATCTATATATTTTTTTATTGATTTATTTTTATTCTAATGTATAATAAAAGCTCTGTGATAAATAATTGTATGTTATGAAAAGATTTTTTATATATTTTCTTATATTTTTTATATTGATAACAGCAATCAGAACTTAACGAGTCTTAGGAACAATTGTAATGACACTTGATGATGTTGCTTTATATATGGCAACTCAACGGTTTTCCTATCCCTATTTGATGAAGTTACATAAAGAATAAAATACATTATATTTATAGGTATTAGATGCTCGAATAAAATAGTAAATATAATATTAAGTAAATTTCCATTTTGAGGGCAGTGCGATATAAAACTGTAATATGGTGAATGGATTGGTGTAAAGTATCATGTCTTAAGAAAAATTGATAGAAATAGTAAATCTTGCAATTCAAATTTTCAAAAATACTATTTTTTTACATTTCGACTTAAAGATTTTTTTTTAAATTTTAAAAATGTTTGAGAAACTGATTTAATTTTTTTAAATTATGAAGATTTTCAAAAACATTCCAATAGATACACATTTAAAATACAAATAAAATTTTCAAATTAAAAAATGGGAAATTTTAAAGAAATAATTATCTCTTCTAAAATAAATTTTATAAACTATAGCAAATCGCAACAAAAAAAGAAAACTATAGTTATAACAAAATAGTTGAAATGCTTTCTAGAGTGAATCTTGTAAAAACTTTAATATAATTTTTTTAAGTATTCTAAAATATAAATATAGTAATTTAATACTCTTACGTTAAGAATACATAATATATAGGTAAATTAAAAAATCTTATGTCAAAATATAATGGACGAGACTTGATAAATTTATTGATTGTCTTTTGAGTGCATATTTCCCGTTATTTACTGTATGAATAATATTAAAATAATATGAATCCTTACTATTTAATTAAAGACATAGAACAATAGAACATGTATAAGTACTGTAAGCTTTAACATCTATTAGAAATAGTAAAATCATAGTCCATATAATATGTATCTATATAATATTTTACTATTTCCAAGTTACCATCGAGCACAGAGAGAGTTTGGAATATTTGCACACACAATTCAATTATCTTTTGTAATGGTAAGTAATATTACTAAACATTACATTCTCTGTGTACAATAGTATTACTTATAAGATGGCATATCAATGTCCATTATATGGAAGCACGTAAAGCCAATGAAAAAGATCAAACACGGTGGCAAATTGTTTTGATGACAATATATCGTCGGAACGATCAAGGTGTGTAAATAGCAATAAATCCTCATAACGAATATTATTATAATAGAATAATTCTCAATATCATACATACAGAGGCCCGTGTACCGAAGAAATAACAATGTGAGTATCAAACTGGTGTGCGCCGTCCACCGCCATTGAATGGTCCACATGATTGTACGGGCTCCGTATGGGCCCTGGAAATAATAGAAAACGATTTATTAGCCGAGTCCATTTTCATTTGTACAGTTACTTTAATTACCCACACATTAATTATTATCTCTCTCATTAATTGATTTGCAGATATACGGATTAAAGCTGCTGGAATGCATGTGCATGACTACGAATAAGTAGGACCGTTTTATAACATTTTCCATTTATAATGGAAATTTTACGATATGTGCGTTCGATTGTTTCTGTGTCATATGATTATTCTGCGATCTTATATATGTGAATATTTTTGTTTGGGTTGTGTGAATTTAACGGGATCAGCTCGATTGTAATCCTCTCTGTCAACTTATATGATCTTAATACGCACAGATGATCTTATTTAGCATATCCACGTATGGCATTATCAGTGCACACAACTTTTTTTATTTTTTTCAGTTATCATAAAAAAGCTGAAATGCATGGAATTAACCAAGATAACAATATATTTTCAACTACATAAAATCTATGCATGATTCCACTTTTATTGTAAATACATTGTGAATTTTTATAGTATGATTTCACTAATTTTTTTGAATAATTTCAATACTATCAAAAAAAGTATGAGATATATGTAATATGGCCATGAACTTTCATTTCAATGTTTCTTAATGAATCAAACGTTGAAAAACTTAATCAATTGATTCATTTAGTTTTACGTACTACTTTGTAAAAAACACAAGAAAATAAGAGGTTGAAAAAAAACAATATTGTTTATGTGATTATGCAAATTGTTTAAAAACCTCTATGATCTATCAGTAGCTTTGGGACCTAGTTATCAATTAGCATTTGAGACAATTTAGCATTTAGATTTATAGATATATATATATATAGATATATATATATTTATATATATATATATATATATATATATATATATCAATATTCAGGGCAAAATAGTGAGAAAAATTCCCATTGCCATTTCACACGACTTGGGCTGTATTTAATTGAAAATATAGATAAAAATATGTTTCCAAGTGATAATGGAAATCGCTGCTGCCCGATGCATGTTTCCAGAGCGAGGGTTGAATATATATGGGTGCGTGTAATAATAACAATGGTTGCTATTTCAATATGATTTTTAATCAAATCAAAACTAGATGACCTCATTGTAACATATCATTAACATCTTATTAAAAAATTATATTAAATAAACAAAATTTTAATTAAAAAATTGTATTATATCATGCTAATTATAGCTGTTTTATATTTCAACTATTTCTCAAAACTAAAGCAATAATTTAAACAATAAATTGAAGGCTTCGAAAATTTTTAGTTACTATTTTGATGAGTAAAATCTATAGAATATATACTAATGCGTTTTACAAAAATAATTAGATTCGACATGGTAAGGTGCAAAAGAAGTACTTTTTTTCTTTTCATATATTTTTCTGATCTATAGATCAGATCTCTACCTTATACTTTTTTGATTTATTAATTATAGTAATAAGCTAAACATTAAAAAACTAAATGGTAATTTGTAGCTCCATATGTTCTTTTTTTTTTTTTAAAAAAAAAAAAAAGCT
>NW_020538723.1:0-19179 GCF_003426905.1 Ctenocephalides felis
TAAGAGCCAATAATAATTTTTGAAGATTAGATATTTGTTGTTTTTTGTTCTTTATGTGGTCTTTCCAGTTGAGTTTCCTATCTAAGTGAATGCCGAGATACTTTATTGATTCTTTGGACGGAATAATTTCATCGTTGAGTACAACTGCTGGGCAAGTTTGGGTGCGAAGCGTGAAAGTTATATGACTGGATTTTGTGCTATTTACTTCTATTCTCCACAACGAAAACCATTTCTCAGCTAAGCTGAGATGGTGCTGAAGGCTGTTGGAAGCTGCAGTCGGATCTTTGTTTGTGGCGATGATGCACGTATCATCAGCAAATGTGGCTAACTCGTGTCAGTTGAAGTTGGAAAATCAGCTGTAAAAATAAAAATAGTGTTGGGGCGAGGACACTCCCTTGAGGAACTCCAGAATTAATTTCGGTAATATTTGAGTCCGTATCGGCGATGCTGACAAAAAGTTTTCTATTTGTAAATAGGATTTTATTAATAGGAATAAAGAATCTGGTAAACATCTTTTAACTTTATACATTAATCCGGTATGCCATACTTTGTCAAATGCCTGCTTGAGATCCAAAAAAGCCGCAGAACAGTACTCTTTATTATGCAAGCGCATTGTTAATTACGTTTATTATTCTGTGAACTTGCTCAATTGTTGAATGTTTGTCGCGAAACCCAAATTGATGGTTCGGAATAAAACTTTGTTCTTGTAGGATTATTTTAATCCGTTGAAGAATTAGCTTTTCAAATATTTTCGATATGCAAGACAATAAACTTATCGGCCGGTAGGAAGATAATAGATAAGGGTCTTTACCTGGTTTCACTATAAGGATTATTTTAGCTCTTTTCCAAGACTGCGGAAAGTTTTCTTTCTCAGTAAGAGTTATATATTATTGTGAGCATTCTAATAGCTTTTCTTGGAAGTTCTTAAGCATTTTAATAGAAATCCGGTCTGGTCCAGGTGATTTTCTAGAATTTGCTTTTGCAATTTCTTGGGTTACTTCAGCCGCAGTAAAACGATTAACATCATGAGTCACTAGCGACGGTGAATCCTGAAGAAATCATAAATGAATTGTTCATCATTAGAGTTGCATTTACGTGAAAATGGCTGAAATGTGAGGCGCAGGTGTTCGGCGAATGCATTAGTTTTTTCTTCTGGACTTCTTGCCCATGAACCGTCTGTTTTTCTTAAAGGAGGAATTGGTACAATTGGTCTTTTCAATTTTTTGGTTGCTTTCCAAAGAGAATAATTTGTTTCACTACTTGCAGAAAGATTATGTAAGTAGTTTCAAAAGAAACATTTTTATAATTTATTATTAAATTTTCAGGTCTCTGCATGCACTGTTAAATTTTCTTTTATCTTCCGGTGATCTAGTTATTTGCCAAATTCTTCTTAATTTCCTTTCTGTGCAATGATTTTTTTAATATCTATGGGCACAGAGTGACTGTGATTGTGATTTAGAATAGGAGTCGATATTTTAGCTGCTGCAATTAATGTATTTGTGAAGTTGTTGATACCGATATTCAAATCATCCTCACTTTTTAATGGAATATTACAGTTAATGGTGTCTTCGATGTATTCTTGGAAAAGAAGCCAATCGGTAAATTTGTTTGTAAGCGAACTCATGGCTTTGGTTGGAGTATTAGTGGAGTATTAAGAATTACTGGTGAATGATCAGAACTGAGATCCAGACTTGAATTATTTCAACACTCTCGTTTTTAATATTTTGGCTACAAAAAATCGAGGAGGTCTGGAATTTTGTTCAAATCAGTTGGCCAGTATGTGGGCTCACCCGTAGAAAATGTCCGAAGATTATTATATTATTGTATTATACAACTGACGGCCTCTAGGTGTTATTAGTCTAGATCCCCAAAATGTGTGCTTTGCGTTATAATCACCTCCCGCAATAAACAAATTTCCAAGGCTGGTAAAAAAAGTTGTAAACTGATTTTCAGTAATAATGTGCCTTGGCGGACAATAGATTGCCGATACTGTAATTTTGTGAGTCATTAGGTCAATTAAAACATTTGTCGATTGTATGTAGTCAGTATAAAAAGGTTCTGTCTCGTAATGTCTTATGTTTGACTTTATGATAATGGCAGTGCCACCGTGAGGTCTGTCGTCCGGGTGATTGTGGTATATGTGTGATAATTAGGAAAACGAATATTGTGATTTGTCTCGGTAAAATGCGTCTCGGAAATTAGCATAATGTCTACGTCATTGGTAGTTAAAAATTGTTTGAGTTCATGGACATGATTGCTCAAGCCGTTCGAGTTCCATATGCAAATTGTTAGTTGCATAGACATAATTATTTTTTATTAGATAAAATTGTTGTTAGTAAATTAAGCATTATGCCCATTTGTTCTGTCAATATTTTAATCATGTTTTTAAGTTCTGTTAAGTCATTACATTTATTGTTAGTATTGTTTTCAGAGTTACTATTGTTTATTGAGTTCGTTGAGTCAGTAGGTAAAGTTGTGTTGTTTCTAGTAATATTGGAGTAAGTTACGCCGGTCTTAAAGTAGCATTTGGTTTTAAATTTTGCACATTACTTGTTTTCTGACGTAATGAAGTGTTTTTTTTTTCAATATATTCTTTATAGACGTGACAGCCTTTATAGTTAGCAGGGTGATTTTCATTACAAAGGACACACTTCACTTGGTCGACCTTTTTTTCCCACTTGCATTTTTCTGTCAAGTGATCTTGAGCGCATTTAACGCATCTGGGGTGCGGTGGCAATAATTTCTGGTATGACCATACCTTTGGCAGCGAGTGCACTGAACAATTACTCTAGAGAACCTCTTTGCCTCTATTTCTACTTTAGTTTTATATAAAAAATCAATTTTAAAAATCTTTATTATTAGGCTGTTGTTCAAGCTCAATTAAAAACATGTTCAGAGGGAATTTTGAGATTCTGCTTTTAATGTTCTCAATACGAACGACTTTGTGACCTAACTGTTGTATTTCATTTTTGAGCATATCTGTATCCGTGCTGAAATGTAGGTTTTTAACCACTATTTTGAACGTTCTTTTACATTTCTCCTGGAAAGAATGCATTTGAGTACCCCTCTCTTTTAGAAGTTTGAGAATTTTATTGTAAAGTTTAGCATTATCAAGATTAACTCTAACCCTAGTTTCGTCAATAACTTTTATTTGATAAAGATTTTTTGCTTCACATTCTAAGAGTTGAGCTAATGGTTTGATATCACGTACCTCATGTATAAAAATTGGCGGCGGTCTGTTAACTGGGCTGCATTTATCACTCGAATCTTCGGTATTAGGATTAGCTAAAACTTCATATATATTGCTTGTGGGAGTTGGGTTTAGCCAGTAGTTCGAATTTGAAGATGTTTTTTTGCATGTTGATTCTTCATTTAAATTTCTTTTGAATTTTTTGTTTCTTACTTCAAACCATTCTGAATCCTTACTGGTGGTTGCTTCTTGATTAAATTCATTTAGGGAAATTGAGTCATTTTTCTGATGTAAAGAATCTTCTTCAACAATATCTGTATTAGACCTCTTATACTTGTTAGCACTCGTATAGACCTTTTTCGGTTTGACTGGGGAGCATTCTAAATCCATCTGATCGGTATCCGTATTTAAAATTTTTGACATTTTCAAGTAAAAGTTATTAATTCCCCCGTAGGGGAATATTTCTCTATTACGTACTCACACAGGAATGTTTCTATTCAAATTTTTAGACCAAAATCATAAAATTCCTGCAAGTTATTTGCAAATTTAATAAATTTAATATTTCTCAGTATTATGAATGTCACAATATGTTTAAAAGTGCAGTAATTAATTTTCTATGAAGTGATAACGGGAAAGGCAGCAGTAAGGTGTAATTGATGCCTTAACGGATATTTTGGATATTTTAGATATTTAATACCGAGATAAAAATTCTTATAGAAAAAATAATATTTATAAATTAAATCTTATAATTCATTTCTTATATGCTAACACTTACATCATAGGTTCCTACTCGTGTATTTTTATAGCCTTACGTATGCCTATACGTTTCATTCTATACTACACGCCTTACATCTATACCATACGCTATATTTCATCATATACTCTCAAATCCCTACATTGTATACCGAATACACCTAACCTATATCTACTATATATCCTGTTACCTATAATTTCCCTTACACGCTACATTAACCCTACCGAGAATCGAACCCGGGTCCGCCGCGTAACACGCGGCAACCTTACCCACTACACCACCGTAACGCTACAATCAACCGACTTTTTTCGCGTGTCGTCGCGCCACCTTAGTATTAATTATCTAATTAATTAAAAAATGACCCGCGGAAACAACAGTGCGTCCCATATTATATTATTAATGGGGGTACCCGATAGAGTAGTGGCTAAGGTGCGCGACCGCCACGCGAAAGTCCCGGGTTCAATTCCCGGTATAGACAATAGATAGGTAGAGATAATACATAGGGCGTAAGGTAAACCTATATAATGTAGGTAAATATATAAATTAGACAGTAATATTTATGAGAAATAAAAAGTATGTAGGTGTATAATAAGTTAATGACAGTATAGGTATCTCACGGTATGATTGATAATAGATATCTACCTATGGTATACAACAATATAGTATAGCATGATAGGTAATAGGTTATTTATCGTATTATTAGATTAAGTAATTATTAAGTCTTATAGAGTATTGTAATAAATCTTGAGTAATTTTATATCATAATAAATACCTTATAGAGTAGCTGTATATAATAGAGTTAATTATATAAGAAGTCAATATATTATATAAGTCAATATATATAATAATTGTATAATAATTATATAAGTCAATATATTTTATAAGTCAACCATTTGTGAGTTCTTATCGAAATATATCAAATTTATGGAACCGGTTTATGAACCGGATTTTAAATTTTAGCGTTCCGGCAAAAAAAATATTAGCACAACACCACTGTATATATATATATATATATATATATATATTATATTTTATGTGTGAATATTTACAGGTTACTAATAACAACTTAATACTTAACTATATTGTAGCAGTAAATTCAAAACAGGCAGTAAAATGCAAAACTAGCACTTACGATTTCAAAATGATACCTCTCACTTGAACTAACATCAGTACATACTTGCATGATGTCCATAAAATAAAAGATAAAAGTAAACATTTTACTTTAATAGAGCCGCCATAAAAATGCACCACCGTTGGTTCTGTAAATATTTCTTTTGCTTTCAGCATTTGTTACCGTAGTGTTTGTGGAAACTGGACGCCTGGGGACATATTAACAAACTTCTCTCGGAAGTAATTTTCTGAATAAGCACAAAACTACTTCTGAAAAGTCTACTTCGTCTGACTTTTAATTTAATTTAAATTCTTGGCACGGAAAAATGCATATAGCAGTAATGAAGATAAAAATTGGACTACATAAAACTGAGAACAACATAATGTATCATTTCAGCTTATTTCAGAAAGCGTAATTTATTTTCAGACAGAACACATTTTTTAAACTTAATGCAGATTGTAAAAATAGCCTTGTAACTATTAACAAAGTTTAAAGTTTTTTTTACAATTATCTACATTGAGGAATGATTTTAGAAAAACGAGTATAACTATAAAATTCTGCAAATAGTAAAACTATAATTAATAATTAATAGTTTTTCATATGATTTAGAATCGCAAATTAAAAAAAACTAGTAAACGCAAAACACTGATAACTTAATGTAATAAATCTAATGCTTTTTGCTAAATGCTTTTAAAAATTATTTTAAAGTGAAACTGTATCTGCTCATATCTAATTTTATACGCCTGGCACATTTTTTGCTCCAAAACAAAGGAAATTCTAATAAATACATAGTATTCAATAAGGTCGTTAAGATATTTGTGATTTACTGGTTTTAAAAATTTTAATCGTTAGTTTAAATAAATTATAGGCAAAGTATAGTATCTTGTTGAATAGATAAAATGTATTGAAATACTTTATAATGAAAGAGCATTTATTACTTAAAATGCTAAACATAATATTATAATTAATAACACAGATCCACAAAATAAAAAAAGTTGTCTGTATTGGGTGTGCGGCATGTGTTTTCTAATGTAATGTTTTACTGCCAAATACGAAACTAAAGTCAGATTAGCGGGTCAAGTGACAAAAAATTAAAAAAACGACAAAATTTTTGATCTAATGACTCTAAAAATAAAAAAGTTGTCTTTACCGCTGAATACAAATCTAGAGTCAAAATCGAGGGTCAAATGCCAAAAAATTGAAAAAAAATTAAAAAACGTTAAAATGTCCGATCAAGATTAATCAAAATCTTATAATTTCTGTTGTTCCCTGGTTCTTTTTACCTTGACTGATTATTGAGTTTTAATAAAATGATCTATTAAGTTTTTTGTATAATTCAGCATTAATAAGTAAACATTATTTTCTGTAATTTGAATATCTGAAACTGTTTTGGCAACATACTGCTGGATTCTACAAAAAAAAAAACAATAAATCAGTTAAATGAATACTCAATAGTCATTTAACGCAAAAAGGGTCAGAAAACGACAGAAATGATAAGATTTTGATTATTCTAGATCGGACATTTTAACGTTTTTTAATTTTTTTTAAATTTTTTGGCATTTGACCCTCGATTTTGACTCTAGATTTGTATTCAGCGGTAAAGACAACTTTTTTATTTTGTGGACCTGTGAAACTATTAGAGGGTTACAAAATTAATTTATATTAAACTTTGAAAATGCCAAAAAAATTTTTTTAATAAATTCAGACGTCTCTTAGGTATGTGTCATTAACTAACAGTTAAAATTAAATATATTGATTAATAAATTATTAGCCTAATTTACCCTGGGTGTAAATAATGCTCAATTAATATCAACTCTTGTACATAAGAAGTAAAGCACCTAATTGTTTTACATTCAGATATTACCAAATCCGTATCAATTTCATGTAATTCAAATTATTAATCAAATAAAAAAAATAAAAGTAGTAGTCTCACCTGGGATGCGTTAACGGAACTTGTAATATCAATTCCTCAGGAATATCAAAATAATCAGGATCATGCCCACCAGCACTCAGAACTAAAGGCAAAATATCCCATCGAGTACCATGTCCTCGCCATCCCAATCTGGTGCACAGCTCCGTAAACTCCAAATTCATAGGATCGCCTAAAGAATGAATTTAAGACGTAATTATATTCCACAAATTAATTTATTTTCATATTTACAACATTATTAAGTCTATACCTAAGATGGTGTCCCCAGGGCCTCGATAAGCTGCATAGCTGATTAGTTGCGCGTTCCATATGCGGAAGTCTCGCTGCGCCCCGTTGCGCTGCGGAAATATTGTAATCGCTGATCTGGAATCAAAATAGGGCTCTTCAAATTATGTCAGGAAAACATTATGATATTGAAGGATAACAAGCTAATCACATAAGCCAATTATGATAATTTGCACATTTTTCTTTCAATATAAATCTAACTAGTGGTTTATGGCATCGGCCTTAATTGCTGAAACTTTCCGTATAAAAAATTTATATTTTTAAAAAAGATTCAATTTTTTTTAGAACTTTGAAAAAATAATTTGGAATTTTTTTTCAAAGCAATTGCGATACGTTTCTCGCAGAAATATGGAAGCGCTTGAGCGCCGCGCCGCAGTGTAACGGATAAACATTGATACGAAACGCCTAGAAAAGTAAGCAAAATTTGTTCTTATTATTAAAACAATTATCTGAAAAAAAAAGATGAATATGCCTAATGATCATATTTGTCCGCCAAATGTCGTTGTTGTCAACTGTTTTTATTGGATTACCGAAACCGCTAAACCTGCCTTACCAAAAGTGTTACCAGTTCTTCATTTCATCAATACAAATAAATATGTTTTTAAATCATTCAAAGCGGACGCTCGGTTCTCTCAAAAATTGAATTACCATTTTTGGCACTTTTTGCTCCTTATTAATAGTGATCAAATGTTTTTTGAATCATCCAAATTTGTTGATCCCTATTCTCAAAATCGTCGGCGAAAAATTGTATCCGCACATAAAACATACACACACACATACATTCATTTTTTCTAAGGTATGCCAAAATGTGAAGATATGCAAAAAAATTCATTTTCGATTTTTGGCCCATTACTATAACTTACGCTACAGGAAGCAAAAAAATTGATACGTGGTATATAAAAATTAGTAAATTTTTATTTATTTATAGGCAAAAAGTATAATAATCGGTATAAATTTATGTATAAATCGGTATATATTTATGTATAAATTTTTGGTGTTTATTAGCTATTGTTTTTTTAAATCTTTTTATATTTTTCACAACCATCCCTCGGATGTGAACGGTTGTGACACCCGCCCTTTTCTTTTAAAATTTGATTTTATGACTAATGTATCGTATTTGAGAACAATATTTCAGTATTTACTCATATACTAATATTGTATGTGTTAGATTTGATTGATTACAGATTTGTATTAAGATGTAATTATTAATAAAAAATGATTTTGCCAAGTTTTGTAGTTAGTGCAAATATATAATCAAGTAATTTTAAAATATTATTACTCGTAATCAAGTTGGAAATATAATCGCTTTGTAAAGAGAAAATGCTGATAGCAATATGAAACTCAATTATCTTCTTTGTTATCGTTCATACTAACATATTTATCATAATATTATTTAGTTTATATAAAAGCTGCGGTATGATAGCGTTTTTATATCAGATCAGTATATTTTGTTAAAACATAAACTCATTTATTTGCTAATTAAAAGAAAACGGCTTGGCCGATCGGCTCGCAAAATTGAACAACGTAAGTCTTTATCGAATTTCATAAAATAGATATGAAATTGGCGCTGCTATCTTTAAAAAATCATCAAAAAAGCCAAATTTTGGTAGATAGATTTTTTGTTTGTTATTCTGCTTCAAGATGAACATTAGTAGTTATATACCAACAATTAGTTTTTACTTAAATAATTTGTAAAAAAAGAAAAAGATTTTCAAAAAATTCTTCTTAACTTTGTTTAGAAAAATATGTTTTGTTATATATTGTTATATTTTATTCATAAGCTTTGTTTAAATGTTAATGTTGTGTTTTGTCACATATTATTATTATTATCGTTAACAAAAGTTGTTATAAACCATTTTGGTATTTATACATATTGTTTTAAACTATTTTATGGCTGTCACTACTGACCCCAACCATCTCTCAGATGTGGACGATGGTGTCATAAGCTTTTTTTCTGTATGATTTCATTTGATGGCTAATACATCGTATTTAAAGAGAGTGTTTCAGTATTTCCACGTAGACAAATGTTTAAATTGCTATTTAAATGATTTTTGATTAGTTGTTTGACCAGCTAACTGGTTAACAAAATTATGGCTGATCAAAAAAAGTGTCACAACCGTACCCACGCTTTTCTACAATATTTTAAACTAAGAGTAATTAAGAATTTCTGTTTCACAACAATCATGCCGCAGTTGTTCTAATATTAGAAATTATAATTAATTTTTTTTAAACGTTTTAGGCTATCTAAATAATATTAAAAACAATTGTTCCTCCAGAAAGTTTTGTATCATTATGGGAATATATGGCTATTGCCCATTATAAAAAAAACTTTACGATGTAAAAAATGAAATAAGAATGATTGAAACTGCAAACCTGTGTTATAAAAAACTCCAATAATCCTTTATATACCATCTTCACGTATTATAGCGCTCAGAAAATAATAGAGAAAACAATGTTTACACGATTTTATTATAGCTTCAGTTGCTCCCAAGAGTCTGATATAAACGATTCGGTCGTAAAAGTTCGATAATATCTTCGAGAACGTGATTTTAAAGATTGATTGAAATAGTCTTTGAAATATTTCTAAAGGTAGCAACAGAAAAGATTATTCTGAATTTTACTGGATTTGGAATAGTAGTATGTACGTATGGAAAAATTCATAATAGCATAAAGGCCAGGTGCATTACAAATCCCATTGGTGATTCTTTTGTTAGATATCAAGCTGCATATAATGTTTTTACACAGAATTCCGAGTCGTTCGGAAGCTGTTTAATGTTTGCCGAGGGAATTCTGTCGGAGCACTCTTAACAGGCGTTCTCGGTTTTATTGAAGCAATTACATGCTGGACTTGGCTATATGTGCTGTTGGAGATTTTTCTTGGATAATTAATATACTTACTCTTTTTTCTTGATTAGGTACAAACAAAGGAAGTACTTATATTTGTTATGTTTCTATGTAGGTATGTTACATATAAATAATTTCATAATTACCGATCATTTTACTTAGTATAATATAAATCGCAAACAATGTAAAATATTTTGTTTTGTTTAAATATCAACTTACTAACAATTTGATAAAATTTGTATGTGTGTAAAAATCTGCCACATTTTTGTGAGATTCATCGACTCAAACGATGCCAGAAACATTGACCAATGGGTATTGAGCAGGTTCACTTTAGGGAATTTGGAGAAAAGTGTTAAAATGTGATTAAGATTTAAAATAATAGTAGAGGAGTATGATAACTTATGCTTTTTTCTATGTGAAAATACTGAAATAATGTTCCTAAATACAATAGATTGATTAGTCATAAAATCAAATCATATAAGAAAAAAGCGAGCGTCTCAAACGTCCGGCTCAAAAGTAGGTTGAAAAATAGCAGATTAAAATTAACCCAACATAAATCTTACTTTTGATTTTTTAAATGCACTCTTTAAGTTTCCCCTATTAAGAATAAGCTAAACAAACTATAAGATATTCAATAAAAAATTACCAATAAATTCAAAAATACATACAAGTAAATAAGGGTTTAAAATAGAAAATGAATACTGGAATTTATACTTACTCAAATAAAAAATAAAGATAAAAATATTACATTTAGAGATTTGTTGAGTACGTGAAAAGAAATTTGTTCATTTTTTTTTCAAACAAAATGAGAAATGTATAAAGAACGATGTATAACTGGATCGATTTTCTCAAGCAATTAATTTATTTTCAATGTATTCAAATCATGTCATCTATCAAAATGTCTAATTATCCGAAACCCTTTGAAAATAACAATCAAATTCGAATTGAAACGTGCAATTTTTGGAAAGTATGCAAAAAGTAAAATCAATGAATAAAATAGTGCAATTTTAATCACACTCCTGCTTTTTTAATGATAATTTTGGTGAATGAATGCAGAATGCATTTAAACTTATTTATTTGTTCTCTCTTAAATAATCTTCAAAATAAATTCCGGTCATAATATTTTGCAAAATTATAAGCCTTATGAAACGTTTTTTGCTATTTTAGTTTCTAGAAGTATTTAATTGTAGGGAACTAGTAAAAAACAATTAATATAAACTTAATGTATATAATAAATAATAAATAATTAAATAAATAAAAAATATAATAAAACTAAAAAATGTTTATATACTTAGTCACACATTGCATATTTCAACTTTGAAATGAATATCACCCACAAAATTTTTCACAAACCGTTTTACTTTTGCGCTGCACGTGCAAAGTATTTGAATAAGCCATATTGCTATGAATAATGTACCGAAAAAGATTTTAGAATCTGTTCACATGCATGCAATATTCCAATTGCCATGCTTAGTTAAAGTATGCTAAAAGTTCCACTTTTCTTAAATACAGTTGCATAAGTGAATAAGTGAATAAATGTAAAACTTTTTGCTGAGTAAGGCGAGGAAATATCTACCAAAAACAATAGTTTCGCAAAACCATTGTTATAATATTAAAATGTTTTTTACAATATTAAAATGTATCTTACCTTGTTAAAAACAATTCACATTTAAGCATTGACTACATTACATAGCAAAAAATTAATTATATCCTAATAAATATAAATTATGTAAATTATTTCGTTTATAATATATTTTAGGCGTACCAAATTGTAGAATTAATTCTGTTAATAGCCCGTATATCTTTAATTATTAGTCTAAAATATTTAATATCAACAATTATTAAATATTGTACTATAAAATAATAACGTTACATTAAATTAACTGCTAATATAATTATAAAATCGTTTTCAAAAGTAAAATTAATAGGTATAAATTAAACTAGTTCTATAAGAGCATGTTATATTTTATTATCGAAAACTCTTCATGATCGTACTTGACACAAAAAAAAAATGGAATAAAATAGGCCTTTGTTAAATTTTTGATACAAAAAACATTTGAATCAAAAATGAGAATGAAGGCTTGCTAATAAACTGATTTTTACGTTTAAAAAAAATCTGTGATCGAACAGATTTATATTATATTAATTTACTTGCACAAGATCAATCATAAAGCCGCACTTAACACGATCATTTATTTAAAACTTATGATTTATTTTGCACTTATCTGCTAATTATGAAAAAAAAACTGCTCGACCGATCGTCTCGCAAATCTAATCATAGTGCGTCTTTATCAAGTTTCAACAAATGGAATTTGAAATTTGAAATTGGTAAGCCGTTTTTGAAAAATCTTTGACAAAAGATCAAGTTTGACTTACATACACACACCAATACATATACATTCTATTACCAAAATTGGTGCGAAAGGATTACTTGAGTCGAAGAAAAGGATTCATGAAGTTAATAAGTTCATGAAATAAAATTTAAAGAAAATATTATGACAATACAAAATAAGTCAATATAAATTTTCTTAACTTTATATAAAGATAGATTATATTAAAATACTACTTTAATCAAAAGCTGCCATGTTAACTTTTTTGCAAGTACCTACGTTTAAATGATTTATATTAAAATCACCTAAAGCGATTTTTCACTCACATAGAATTACAAAATCTATCACTTCTCATATAGTTTATAACTAAATGAGTAAACTATCTTAGTCTTAATTGAAAATCACTTCTACGCCCCACATGACGCGCATTAATTGAGCATATCTCGATAAACTTTGCAACATCGTGCAAACAAGCAACATATGCTATCGTGATCTGAAAACAGGGTATGTCGAAGGGTTCACAAAATTACCTCCACTATATTAGTGGCATGATTACTACCAGGAATTGTTAAATGAACCATATATACAATATACTGTTTACCACTCTGCATAAATTTGGCAATGTGCTTCAGTAGTCAGAATAATCAGAAAATTAAATTCTGCACATCAGAGATCATACAATGTTAAATAATAAAATTATTACAAGATAACTGATATTATATATTGAGCATATCTCGATAAACTTTGCAACATCGTGCAAACAAGCAACATATGCTATCGTGATCTGAAAACAGGGTATGTCGAAGGGTTCACAAAATTACCTCCACTATATTAGTGGCATGATTACTACCAGGAATTGTTAAATGAACCATATATACAATATACTGTTTACCACTCTGCATAAATTTGGCAATGTGCTTCAGTAGTCAGAATAATCAGAAAATTAAATTCTGCACATCAGAGATCATACAATGTTAAATAATAAAATTATTACAAGATAACTGATATTATATATTGAGCATATCTCGATAAACTTTGCAACATCGTGCAAACAAGCAACATATGCTATCGTGATCTGAAAACAGGGTATGTCGAAGGGTTCACAAAATTACCTCCACTATATTAGTGGCATGATTACTACCAGGAATTGTTAAATGAACCATATATACAATATACTGTTTACCACTCTGCATAAATTTGGCAATTTGCTTCAGTAGTCAGAATAATCAGAAAATTAAATTCTGCACATCAGAGATCATACAATGTTAAATAATAAAATTATTACAAGATAACTGATATTATATATTGAGCATATCTCGATAAACTTTGCAACATCGTGCAAACAAGCAACATATGCTATCGTGATCTGAAAACAGGGTATGTCGAAGGGTTCACAAAATTACCTCCACTATATTAGTGGCATGATTACTACCAGGAATTGTTAAATGAACCATATATACAATATACTGTTTACCACTCTGCATAAATTTGGCAATGTGCTTCAGTAGTCAGAATAATCAGAAAATTAAATTCTGCACATCAGAGATCATACAATGTTAAATAATAAAATTATTACAAGATAACTGATATTATATATTGAGCATATCTCGATAAACTTTGCAACATCGTGCAAACAAGCAACATATGCTATCGTGATCTGAAAACAGGGTATGTCGAAGGGTTCACAAAATTACCTCCACTATATTAGTGGCATGATTACTACCAGGAATTGTTAAATGAACCATATATACAATATACTGTTTACCACTCTGCATAATTTGGCAATGTGCTTCAGTAGTCAGAATAATCAGAAAATTAAATTCTGCACATCAGAGATCATACAATGTTAAATAATAAAATTATTACAAGATAACTGATATTATATATATACTCGTATATATATATATATATATATATATACTTCATTGTTACCTGATATTTCCTTTATTAGTGCTATATTTGATATGGTTGCACAAAGCTTCAAACATTCCACTTGTAGTCGTGACATACCGGCAGTCGAATACCTGTTAAATACCAATAGGTAAATTATGGACAATCAACGCCATATATATATATATATATATATATATATATATATATAAATTTATGTTTAAAATCGAATATATTTAAAATATTTCAGTAAGTAATCAATTGCAAATATAAATAAAATTTTAGTCGAACAAGGTTCGAAACCAAATTATTACTCTTATAAAAGTAACATGCGTTAATAAATATTTATTTTAGAATACTGAGAATGAAAAAAAAAAAACTATTCTAAACTTCATATTATGATAATTATCTAACCAACAGCATTTTACATTAAAAAAACTCAAATTGCAATTAAATTAATGAAAAAATTATTTATCTCAATTTGATTTCATTTCCATTCCGAATGTCTTATAAAATAATTAATATAGAAATTTGTATATCATTATGCGAAAATTATGATCTGCTATCTTTGGTAAAATAAAAAATAATAATATTAATTTTATAATGCATATAATACAATTCTATCATTAATTCTATCATTTGCAATAGATATCTCGCAAAACAAGTTTTATTATACACAACTTTGTTAATTTAAATTCAAAGCTCATTTTATATGTACGTATGCACAGCCTGAACTTCTGTGGTAGACGGAAGGAATCGCAAATTTGACTCCAAAAATAGAAAAGGTTTATTTGTCTTAACGGAGATGAAATTTTCCATATTAGGTTATATTTAATTTATCCTAACTTTATTAGATCAATTTAATATTTAAAATTATGTGGTTAGTTTGCACGTAGCATAGTAATTTAAATCTAACAAACTATATTCAATTAATTGCATCCTATGTAATAAGACTAATTTATAACTGGAATACTTTACAGATAACTAGTTGTATACTAAATATTGCAGATTGGCACAAAAATACTACTTTTAAAGAAAAAAATTAAATACAAAAACAATATCAATGAAAAACATCACCTTGAGTTATATTCTCGAAGTTTAGATTTTGTTCTCTAGAATTTTCTTTTATCAGTGATGGCAAATTCGGTTAATATTATTTCAACATTCAAAAGTATCCATCAATTAAAAAAAAGAAAACTGAAAACCCAATAAAACACAGCTTCAAAAATTTAACGATCCACCCTAAATATTGACACTGACTAAGCAGCATGGCAATTTAATTGGTAAAAAATGAGTGAATACAGATGGTTCCAAGTCAATTTCTTTGGTGAATTGTAAGCTTCAATTATATGCATATTGCGAACAAGGTACAGTGCAATTTAATTTAAATCAACTGTTCCTCTGTCCTCTGGTTATTGATGAAAACAGGCTTAACTTCATCAACAAATAATTGACTTCAAATAAGGACATGTGTACGTTTCGCCATTCGCGCAATGTTTGAATTGGTGATTGGTTTTGATTTACGTTGTCAATTAGGATTATCTATAGCGAATATCAACTTATTTGTCTATCAACTCAACACCAGATGTGGCTGACTGCATAAATGATCAAGTGCATAATATTAAGAAAAACAATCCCGAACGCAATTTGCATACTAATATTGCACTTTGATTATGATTGAACACTTGCGTACAAAATCTGCATGCTATATATTAATTAATCATAAGTATGCAAATATATGGATGTTGTTATATAAACGCAAAATTAGCGCAAAAATGCATGTTATTTAGTTGTAGAATCTTAGATTGATGTAAAATATGTTTTGAACATGTGAGTGTGATATGATAATACTTGAATGTGAATTTATCTTTTGGTTTCACATGACATTCTGGTATGAATTTGTTTTTTTTTTCTATATTATTAGCTGATACATTTTCAAGAATACATTTCAACATCAAACAGAAAATTCCCAGAATATGTATATCCAATACTCTTTAAGAACCAAATTTCTAATAATTAAAGTTCTGTCCTAAAACAACATGATCATTTATTGATTATATTGTTTCATTTGTAAAAGATTTGAGATCAGGTTCTTCACGCTTTTTTCTTAATATAAAACGATAAGGATCATTATGGTCTTTATACTGAGGCTTTGGAATGATATGAGGACACATATAGCGCATATAAGACATAAGTATTTTAAATCGTGTTATTAAATGTTTATTGCCTTTTTTATATCCCATTAAAAATAATATATTTTGTAAATAAATAATGTTTCTCAAATACCTAAATACTTAAACAAATCTATTTAAATTTCTAAATCAAAATATACACAAAACTACACTATTTACTTAAAAAAATGCAAATCATATTAAATATTTAACACACATAATAATAAATTCAATAAATTAAACACAAATAATTATTTTTTAAAATATTTCATATCGCGGTAACATTAAACGCATTGTAAGTTATTGGACTAAAACAATAGCATAAAAACTTTATGTGACGAAAAGAATTTTAATTGTATTATCTTACCAGTTTTAACTAAGTTTATTCTTTCATCATTATCATTTCTTTATAATATATTAATAAATAATAATGCATATCATTAAAGCAAATGATAAAAATAAACATCACAACTGACAATGAGAAAAATCGATATACGGTTGAGCGTTCTTGTACTTTTGCACATAAGATTAATGGGAGTGTGAAAATCAAGTAAATATTCAGAAATAGAATGTATAACAGAAATTATACATTATAGAAATAAATAATAATAATAGTCTTATCTTGATTATTTTTCATTCATTTTTAAACATCTTCAAATATTTAAAAATAGTATAAATTATAATGTAATTTTCTTGAACATCATTTTAAATAAATACAATTTTTAAAAAATACAAAAATAAATATTTTTTTGCTTGAAAAAGATAAGAAAAAGTCTGAAATATGTATTATTTTTGCTAGCATTACATGGCATTAGTTTATATTTGTTATATAACACATTTGATGTGCAAGTTTACTACAAATATGGAACTATAAAGTCATGTAATAGTCTGACATAACATATTTTAGTAATAATTCTGCATTTCCCATGAATATCACAGCAAATACAAGCACGTAGCAAATACACATTCCGAAAAATCTTTCAACGATTCCCATTCAATAAACCGTTTTTATTATTACGGTTATTCTCCATCACCTCAATTCACATGCAATACTATGGCTTTGGAATAACATTACCGGTAACAACAAAATGATCCTTTTCTGTCTTAGATCATGAAAATCCAAGGATCAAAGTCAAAAGAAAAAAACTCAGCAAGCTTAGTGTTCTTAGTAAAACGATCGAGTTAGGTTAATGGCCAAAGTGAAAGCACGAATTCTACATAAAATCATTATATCGGTTTTCTGCCAGTAATCCGGTACATCGGCATGGATCGACCACAAATTGCATAACGTCAAACGGTAATTTGTCAGGTTAACATTCAGCCAAAAAGGGTTTTAACAAGATTATCTTATAGGGTGGTTTTTCGTGACTAAATGTAGTCGTTAGAAGATATTTTCTTGATAAATTGAGAAAAATTGACGAGGAGATTAATTCTAAAAGCGTGTCAGATGATTATGCAATATGGATAAAAATGTAATAATGAACTTGTGAGAAAAAGATTAGTATAGAACGACTAACATCATGAATTTAATTCACATCATATTTTGTTTTCAATTAAATCATCCTGAAGAACAAATAAATTAACATCATCTTCTTAAAATCATAAGCAAAAATGTAGTTTCAATTCTAAAATTAACAAAAACATAAATATTTAATATCAAGATATATATTTTTTTCAAATTTTTGCATCGCAAATTTATAAGCAAAAAAATGTAGTTCTACTTCTAAAATAAACAATGACAAAATTGTTGCATTGCTTCAGAAAAAGACTGTTGGTATTTTTTAATAGTCCTCAAGGATGTCCATTAACAATGGAGATTGTAGTTTTAAACATAAGTAAAATATTTTTATACTACATGGGTAATTTGAAGAAAAAATATATATTTTAAAAAGTTTTAGTATCGTGTTGGAGGTTAATTGTTTTTAACACTGATTCGTATTGATTTAGTACTAATTTAGTTAGATTCACAAATAGAAATTCATAGAAAAAAGCACTGATAGTAAATCTATAATGAATATATTTAAGTTTTAAGTTGCTAACTCTATTAATGTAAGCAATCATTTGCAATAAAATCTTTACATAAATTATTGTTAAAAAAGTTTGGCAATGAAAACTATACTAAAAGTTTCAAAGAACATATACTTTGTAGGCCTTCATATCTGTTTTGCTCATATAAGAAATATTTGATATAAATATCACACAAAAAAAGTTTCAAAATTAATTTCTTGATATAATGTTTACCTAATATTTATAAATAAATATTTTTTTAGTAACAATCCGATCAAAAACTCTTCTATAACTCCATGTAATAGAGTACATACAATTTTTTCGATAATTTTGAAATCTTTTATGCTTTAAATATATTAGTACTTTTATTATAAAATAAAAAAACTCTATAAAATATTGTATTTTTTAGAATTATATCTAATCTAGCCAAAAAGCATGTTTGTGCTGATTGTTGAAATCCAAATATTATATGAAACACAATAAAATTAAAATTATTTTATCTATAAAAAAAATTGAGAACTATAAAAAAAATGATAATAATAATATATTGCAAAACGATCATGATATAGAAAATGATAATTAGATAAGAATATCGTGTGAATATCTTCTTCAAATTGATAAGCAATGAATATATAATAAAATATATTAATGTAATAAAATAGTGGTC
>NW_020538723.1:20179-34785 GCF_003426905.1 Ctenocephalides felis
TTTATATTAAGAAAAAGCGTGAAGAACCTGATCTCAAATCTTTTACAAATGAAACAAATAATCAATAAATGATCATGTTGTTTTAGGACAGAACTTTAATTATTAGAAATTTGGTTTCTTAAAGAGTATTGGATATAACATATTCTGGGAATTTTCTGTTTGATGTTGAAATGTATTCTTGAAAATGTATCAGCTAATAATATAGAAAAAAAAAAACAAATTCATACCAGAATGTCATGTGAAACCAAAAGATAAATTCACATTCAAGTATTATCATATCACACTCACATGTTCAAAACATATTTTACATCAATCTAAGATTCTACAACTAAATAACATGCATTTTTGCGCTAATTTTGCGTATATATAAAACATCCATATATTTGCATACTTATGATTAATTAATATATAGCATGCAGATTTTGTACGCAAGTGTTCAATCATAATCAAAGTGCAATATTAGTATGCAAATTGCGTTCGGGATTGTTTTTCTTAATATTATGCACTTGATCATTTATGCAGTCAGCCACATCTGGTGTTGAGTTGATAGACAAATAAGTTGATATTCGCTATAGATAATCCTAATTGACAACGTAAATCAAAACCAATCACCAATTCAAACATTGCGCGAATGGCGAAACGTACACATGTCCTTATTTGAAGTCAATTATTTGTTGATGAAGTTAAGCCTGTTTTCATCAATAACCAGAGGACAGAGGAACAGTTGATTTAAATTAAATTGCACTGTACCTTGTTCGCAATATGCATATAATTGAAGCTTACAATTCACCAAAGAAATTGACTTGGAACCATCTGTATTTACTCATTTTTTACCAATTAAATTGCCATGCTGCTTAGTCAGTGTCAATATTTAGGGTGGATCGTTAAATTTTTGAAGCTGTGTTTTATTGGGTTTTCAGTTTCTTTTTTTTAATTGATGGATACTTTTGAATGTTGAAATAATATTAACCGAATTTGCCATCACTGATAAAAGAAAATTCTAGAGAACAAAATCTAAACTTCGGAATATAACTCAAGGTGATGTTTTTCATTGATATTGTTTTTGTATTTAATTTTTTTCTTTAAAAGTAGTATTTTTGTGCCAATCTGCAATATTTAGTATACAACTAGTTATCTGTAAAGTATTCCAGTTATAAATTAGTCTTATTACATAGGATGCAATTCATTGAATATAGTTTGTTAGATTTAAATTACTATGCTACGTGCAAACTAACCACATAATTTTAAATATTAAATTGATCTAATAAAGTTAGGATAAATTAAATATAACCTAATATGGAAAATTTCATCTCCGTTAAGACAAATAAACCTTTCTATTTTTGGAGTCAAATTTGCGATTCCTTCCGTCTACCACAGAAGTTCAGGCTGTGCATACGTACATATAAAATGAGCTTTGAATTTAAATTAACAAAGTTGTGTATAATAAAACTTGTTTTGCGAGATATCTATTGCAAATGATAGAATTAATGATAGAATTGTATTATATGCATTATAAAATTAATATTATTATTTTTTATTTTACCAAAGATAGCAGATCATAATTTTCGCATAATGATATACAAATTTCTATATTAATATTTTATAAGACATTCGGAATGGAAATGAAATCAAATTGAGATAAATAATTTTTTCATTAATTTAATTGCAATTTGAGTTTTTTTAATGTAAAATGCTGTTGGTTAGATAATTATCATAATATGAAGTTTAGAATAGTTTTTTTTTTTCATTCTCAGTATTCTAAAATAAATATTTATTAACGCATGTTACTTTTATAAGAGTAATAATTTGGTTTCGAACCTTGTTCGACTAAAATTTTATTTATATTTGCAATTGATTACTTACTGAAATATTTTAAATATATTCGATTTTAAACATAATATATATATATATATATATGGCGTTGATTGTCCATAATTTACCTCTTGGTATTTAACAGGTATTCGACTGCCGGTATGTCACGACTACAAGTGGAATGTTTGAAGCTTTGTGCAACCATATCAAATATAGCACTAATAAAGGAAATATCAGGTAACAATGAAGTATATATATATATATATATATATATATATATATACGAGTATATATATAATATCAGTTATCTTGTAATAATTTTATTATCTAACATTGTATGATCTCTGATGTGCAGAATTTAATTTTCTGATTATTCTGACTACTGAAGCACATTGCCAATTTATGCAGAGTGGTAAACAGTATATTGTATATATGGTTCATTTAACAATTCCTGGTAGTAATCATGCCACTAATATAGTGGAGGTAATTTTGTGAACCCTTCGACATACCCTGTTTTCAGATCACGATAGCATATGTTGCTTGTTTGCACGATGTTGCAAAGTTTATCGAGATATGCTCAATATATAATATCAGTTATCTTGTAATAATTTTATTATTTAACATTGTATGATCTCTGATGTGCAGAATTTAATTTTCTGATTATTCTGACTACTGAAGCACATTGCCAAATTTATGCAGAGTGGTAAACAGTATATTGTATATATGGTTCATTTAACAATTCCTGGTAGTAATCATGCCACTAATATAGTGGAGGTAATTTTGTGAACCCTTCGACATACCCTGTTTTCAGATCACGATAGCATATGTTGCTTGTTTGCACGATGTTGCAAAGTTTATCGAGATATGCTCAATATATAATATCAGTTATCTTGTAATAATTTTATTATTTAACATTGTATGATCTCTGATGTGCAGAATTTAATTTTCTGATTATTCTGACTACTGAAGCACATTGCCAAATTTATGCAGAGTGGTAAACAGTATATTGTATATATGGTTCATTTAACAATTCCTGGTAGTAATCATGCCACTAATATAGTGGAGGTAATTTTGTGAACCCTTCGACATACCCTGTTTTCAGATCACGATAGCATATGTTGCTTGTTTGCACGATGTTGCAAAGTTTATCGAGATATGCTCAATATATAATATCAGTTATCTTGTAATAATTTTATTATTTAACATTGTATGATCTCTGATGTGCAGAATTTAATTTTCTGATTATTCTGACTACTGAAGCAACATTGCCAAATTTATGCAGAGTGGTAAACAGTATATTGTATATATGGTTCATTTAACAATTCCTGGTAGTAATCATGCCACTAATATAGTGGAGGTAATTTTGTGAACCCTTCGACATACCCTGTTTTCAGATCACGATAGCATATGTTGCTTGTTTGCACGATGTTGCAAAGTTTATCGAGATATGCTCAATATATAATATCAGTTATCTTGTAATAATTTTATTATTTAACATTGTATGATCTCTGATGTGCAGAATTTAATTTTCTGATTATTCTGACTACTGAAGCACATTGCCAAATTTATGCAGAGTGGTAAACAGTATATTGTATATATGGTTCATTTAACAATTCCTGGTAGTAATCATGCCACTAATATAGTGGAGGTAATTTTGTGAACCCTTCGACATACCCTGTTTTCAGATCACGATAGCATATGTTGCTTGTTTGCACGATGTTGCAAAGTTTATCGAGATATGCTCAATATATAATATCAGTTATCTTGTAATAATTTTATTATTTAACATTGTATGATCTCTGATGTGCAGAATTTAATTTTCTGATTATTCTGACTACTGAAGCACATTGCCAAATTTATGCAGAGTGGTAAACAGTATATTGTATATATGGTTCATTTAACAATTCCTGGTAGTAATCATGCCACTAATATAGTGGAGGTAATTTTGTGAACCCTTCGACATACCCTGTTTTCAGATCACGATAGCATATGTTGCTTGTTTGCACGATGTTGCAAAGTTTATCGAGATATGCTCAATTAATGCGCGTCATGTGGGGCGTAGAAGTGATTTTCAATTAAGACTAAGATAGTTTACTCATTTAGTTATAAACTATATGAGAAGTGATAGATTTTGTAATTCTATGTGAGTGAAAAATCGCTTTAGGTGATTTTAATATAAATCATTTAAACGTAGGTACTTGCAAAAAAGTTAACATGGCAGCTTTTGATTAAAGTAGTATTTCAATATAATCTATCTTTATATAAAGTTAAGAAAATTTATATTGACTTATTTTGTATTGTCATAATATTTTCTTTAAATTTTATTTCATGAACTTATTAACTTCATGAATCCTTTTCTTCGACTCAAGTAATCCTTTCGCACCAATTTTGGTAATGGAATGTATATGTATTGGTGTGTGTATGTAAGTCAAAACTTGATCTTTTGTCAAAGATTTCTCAAAAACGGCTTACCAATTTCAAATTTCAAATTCCATTTGTTGAAACTTGATAAAGACGCACTTTGATTAGATTTGCGAGACGATCGGTCGAGCAGTTTTTTTTTCATAATTAGCAGATAAGTGCAAAATAAATCATAAGTTTTAAATAAATGATCGTGTTAAGTGCGGCTTTATGATTGATCTTGTGCAAGTAAATTAATATAATATAAATCTGTTCGATCACAGATTTTTTTAAACGTAAAAATCAGTTTATTAGCAAGCCTTCATTCTCATTTTTGATTCAAATGTTTTTTGTATCAAAAATTTAACAAAGGCCTATTTTATTCCATTTTTTTTATGTCAAGTACGATCATGAAGAGTTTTCGATAATAAAATATAACATGCTCTTATAGAACTAGTTTAATTTATACCTATTAATTTTACTTTTGAAAACGATTTTATAATTATATTAACAGTTAATTTAATGTAACGTTATTATTTTATAGTACAATATTTAATAATTGTTGATATTAAATATTTTAGACTAATAATTGAAGATATACGGGCTATTAACAGAATTAATTCTACAATTTGGTACGCCTAAAATATATTATAAACGAAATAATTTACATAATTTATATTTATTAGGATATAATTAATTTTTTGCTATGTAATGTAGTCAATGCTTAAATGTGAATTGTTTTTAACAAGGTAAGATACATTTTAATATTGTAAAAAACATTTTAATATTATAACAATGGTTTTGCGAAACTATTGTTTTTGGTAGATATTTCCTCGCCTTACTCAGCAAAAAGTTTTATATTTATTCACTTATTCACTTATGCAACTGTATTTAAGAAAAGTGGAACTTTTAGCATACTTTAACTAAGCATGGCAATTGGAATATTGCATGCATGTGAACAGATTCTAAAATCTTTTTCGGTACATTATTCATAGCAATATGGCTTATTCAAATACTTTGCACGTGCAGCGCAAAAGTAAAACGGTTTGTGAAAAATTTTGTGGGTGATATTCATTTCAAAGTTGAAATATGCAATGTGTGACTAAGTATATAAACATTTTTTAGTTTTATTATATTTTTTATTTATTTAATTATTTATTATTTATTATATACATTAAGTTTATATTAATTGTTTTTTACTAGTTCCCTACAATTAAATACTTCTAGAAACTAAAATAGCAAAAAACGTTTCATAAGGCTTATAATTTTGCAAAATATTATGACCGGAATTTATTTTGAAGATTATTTAAGAGAGAACAAATAAATAAGTTTAATGCATTCTGCATTCATTCACCAAAATTATCATTAAAAAAGCAGGAGTGTGATTAAAATTGCACTATTTTATTCATTGATTTTACTTTTTGCATACTTTCCAAAAATTGCACGTTTCAATTCGAATTTGATTGTTATTTTCAAAGGGTTTCGGATAATTAGACATTTTGATAGATGACATGATTTGAATACATTGAAAATAAATTAATTGCTTGAGAAAATCGATCCAGTTATACATCGTTCTTTATACATTTCTCATTTTGTTTGAAAAAAAAATGAACAAATTTCTTTTCACGTACTCAACAAATCTCTAAATGTAATATTTTTATCTTTATTTTTTATTTGAGTAAGTATAAATTCCAGTATTCATTTTCTATTTTAAACCCTTATTTACTTGTATGTATTTTTGAATTTATTGGTAATTTTTTTGAATATCTTATAGTTTGTTTAGCTTATTCTTAATAGGGGAAACTTAAAGAGTGCATTTAAAAAATCAAAAGTAAGATTTATGTTGGGTTAATTTTAATCTGCTATTTTTCAACCTACTTTTGAGCCGGACGTTTGAGACGCTCGCTTTTTTCTTATATGATTTGATTTTATGACTAATCAATCTATTGTATTTAGGAACATTATTTCAGTATTTTCACATAGAAAAAAGCATAAGTTATCATACTCCTCTACTATTATTTTAAATCTTAATCACATTTTAACACTTTTCTCCAAATTCCCTAAAGTGAACCTGCTCAATACCCATTGGTCAATGTTTCTGGCATCGTTTGAGTCGATGAATCTCACAAAAATGTGGCAGATTTTTACACACATACAAATTTTATCAAATTGTTAGTAAGTTGATATTTAAACAAAACAAAATATTTTACATTGTTTGCGATTTATATTATACTAAGTAAAATGATCGGTAATTATGAAATTATTTATATGTAACATACCTACATAGAAACATAACAAATATAAGTACTTCCTTTGTTTGTACCTAATCAAGAAAAAAGAGTAAGTATATTAATTATCCAAGAAAAATCTCCAACAGCACATATAGCCAAGTCCAGCATGTAATTGCTTCAATAAAACCGAGAACGCCTGTTAAGAGTGCTCCGACAGAATTCCCTCGGCAAACATTAAACAGCTTCCGAACGACTCGGAATTCTGTGTAAAAACATTATATGCAGCTTGATATCTAACAAAAGAATCACCAATGGGATTTGTAATGCACCTGGCCTTTATGCTATTATGAATTTTTCCATACGTACATACTACTATTCCAAATCCAGTAAAATTCAGAATAATCTTTTCTGTTGCTACCTTTAGAAATATTTCAAAGACTATTTCAATCAATCTTTAAAATCACGTTCTCGAAGATATTATCGAACTTTTACGACCGAATCGTTTATATCAGACTCTTGGGAGCAACTGAAGCTATAATAAAATCGTGTAAACATTGTTTTCTCTATTATTTTCTGAGCGCTATAATACGTGAAGATGGTATATAAAGGATTATTGGAGTTTTTTATAACACAGGTTTGCAGTTTCAATCATTCTTATTTCATTTTTTACATCGTAAAGTTTTTTTTTATAATGGGCAATAGCCATATATTCCCATAATGATACAAAACTTTCTGGAGGAACAATTGTTTTTAATATTATTTAGATAGCCTAAAACGTTTAAAAAAAATTAATTATAATTTCTAATATTAGAACAACTGCGGCATGATTGTTGTGAAACAGAAATTCTTAATTACTCTTAGTTTAAAATATTGTAGAAAAGCGTGGGTACGGTTGTGACACTTTTTTTGATCAGCCATAATTTTGTTAACCAGTTAGCTGGTCAAACAACTAATCAAAAATCATTTAAATAGCAATTTGAACATTTGTCTACGTGGAAATACTGAAACACTCTCTTTAAATACGATGTATTAGCCATCAAATGAAATCATACAGAAAAAAAGCTTATGACACCATCGTCCACATCTGAGAGATGGTTGGGGTCAGTAGTGACAGCCATAAAATAGTTTAAAACAATATGTATAAATACCAAAATGGTTTATAACAACTTTTGTTAACGATAATAATAATAATATGTGACAAAACACAACATTAACATTTAAACAAAGCTTATGAATAAAATATAACATATATAACAAACATATTTTTCTAAACAAAGTTAAGAAGAATTTTTTGAAAATCTTTTTCTTTTTTTACATCGAATTTTCCTTTTCTTTTCTCTTTCGAATTTTGTCTTGTTAATTAAGTTAGATTTTTTATCTGTTTAATCTTCACCCCAAATCGGGCAAGAAATACATGTCACAACCGTACTAATACTAAATTATTTAAGTAAAAACTAATTGTTGGTATATAACTACTAATGTTCATCTTGAAGCAGAATAACAAACAAAAAATCTATCTACCAAAATTTGGCTTTTTTGATGATTTTTTAAAGATAGCAGCGCCAATTTCATATCTATTTTATGAAATTCGATAAAGACTTACGTTGTTCAATTTTGCGAGCTGATCGGCCAAGCCGTTTCCTTTTAATTGGCAAATAAATGAGTTTTATGTTTTAACAAAATATACTGATCTGATATGAAAACGCTATCATACCGCAGTTTTTATACAAACTAAATAATATTATGATAAATATGTTAGTATTACCGATAACAAAGAAGATAAATGAGTTTCATATTGCTCTCGGCATTTTATTCTTGCAAAGCTATTATATATCCAATTTAATTACGAGTAATAATATTTTAAAATTACTTAATTATATTTGCACTAATTACGAGGCATGACAAAAAATTATTTTTTATTAATAATGACATGCTTCTCCAAATAAATAATCAATCAAATCTAATACTTACAACATTTGTATATGAGTAAATACTAGAATACTGTCCTAAAATATGATGGATTAGTCATAAAATCAAATTATAATAGAAAAGGGCGAGTGTCACAACCGTCCATACTCGAGGAATGGTTGTGGCAAACATAAAGATGGGTAAAAAAACAAAAGCTAATAAACACCAAAAAGTTCATACCGATTATTATACATTTTGCTTATAAATAAATAAAGTTTTACTAACTTTTAGATACCACGTACCAATTTTTTAACTCCCTGTAGCGTAAGTTATAGTAATGGGCCAAAAATCAAAAATATTTTTTTTTGCATATCTTCACGTTTTAGAGGTTTCTCAACATTTTGGCATACCTTAGAAAAAATGAATGTATGTGTGTGTGTATGTTCTATGTGCAGATACAATTTTTCGCCGACGATTTTGAGAATAGGGGTCAACAAATTTGGATGATTCAAAAAACATTCGATTACTATTAATAAGGAGGCGTGCTGATTAGTTTTTGGCATGGACAGGTTCAGCCGTTACGAAGATACGAAGCAAAAAATGCCAAAAATGGTAATTAAATTTTTGAGAGAACCGAGCGTCCGATTTGAATGATTCAAAAAACGTATTATTTGTATTGATGAAACGAAGAACTGGTAACATTTTTGGTAAGGTAGGTCTAACGGTTTTGATAATCCAATAAAAAGAGTGGACAACATTTGGCGGACAAAAATGATCATTAGGCATATTCACATCAAATTATCAATTTTTTTTTTCAAATAATTGTTTTAATAATAAGAACAAATTTTGCTTACTTTTCCAGGCGTTCCGTATTAATGTTTATCCGTTACACTGCGGCGCTCAAGCGCTTCGATATTTCTGCGTAGAAACGTATCGCAATTTTACTTTGAAAAAAATTTCCATTTTTCAAAGTTCTAAAAAAAATTGAATCTTTTTTAAAAATTTAAATTTTTTGTGCACGATTAAGGCACGATGCCATAAAACACTAGTTAGATTTATATTATATATAAGAAAAATGTGCAAATTATCATAATTGGCTTATGTGATTAGCTTGTTATCCTTCAATATCATAATGTTTTCTTGATATAATTTGATGAGCCCTATCTTGATTCCAGATCAGCGATTACAATATTTCCGCAGCGCAACGGGGCGCAGCGAGACTTCCGCATATGGAACGCGCAACTAATCAGCTATGCAGCTTATCGAGGCCCTGGAGACACCATCTTAGGTATAGACTTAATAATGTTGTAATTATGAAAATAAATTAATTTGTAGAATATAATTACGTCTTAAATTCATTCTTCAGGAGATCCTATGAATTTGGAGTTTACGGAGCTGTGCACCAGATTGGGATGGCGAGGACATGGTACTCGATGGGATATTTTGCCCTTAGTTCTGAGTGCTGGTGGACATGATCCTGATTATTTTGATATTCCTGAGGAATTGATATTACAAGTTCCGTTAACGCATCCCAGGTGAGACTACTACTTTTATTTTATTTTGTTGGGTTAATAATTGGAATTAAATGAAATTATACGGATTTTAATAGATGAATGAACTTACGTACAAGAGTTGATTTTAATTGAGCTTTATTTACACCCAGGGTAAAATATGCTAATACGTTACTAGTTAATGACACATACCTAAGAGACGTCTGAATTTATTAAAAAAAAACAATTCTTTTTGGCATTTTCAAACTTTAACAAAAACTATTTTTATTAACTTCTAATAATAATACACAGGTCCGCAAAATAAAAAATGTGGTGTATTGGAAGTTTGGCAAATGTTTTTAATGTAGTTTTTACCGCTGAACGCGAATCTAAATCAAAATTGGGGGTCAAATGACAAAAAATTGAAAAAAGATTAAAAAACGATAAAATCCGATCTAGTAATTCTTCTGCATGATATTCAAAATCTTATAATTTTTGTCGTTTTCTGACCATTTCTATGTAAATGATTATTAAGTATTCATTTAAATGATTTATTTTTTTTTTAGAATACAGCAATTTTCCAGGGGTCATAGGGAAAAAATAATGTTTGCAATTGCTGGTGATTAAATAAAAATTTAATAGATCATTTAATTGAAACTCAATAATCATTTGAGATAAAAAGATCTAGTTTGAATATTATGCAAAAGATTTACTAGATCGTAGATTTTGTAGTTTTTCTATTTTCTTAATTTTTTGCCACTTCACCTCCAATTTTGACGCAGATTTGTATCGCCCAATACAGACAACTTTTTTTATTTTGTTATTTTTTTGTTATTAATCATAATATTTCGTTTAGCATTTTCAGTAATAATAAATGCTGTTTTATTATATTAAAGTATTTCAATCCATTTTATATTACGAACAAGATACTATACTTCACCTTCAACATGTAAAAATCAATGTATGTATTTAAGACAAATAAAGCAAATTTTCAATTTAAAAAAAAAAAAAATACTTCACCTATGATTTATTTAAACTAACGATTAAATTTTTTAAAATTTCAGTAAATCACAAATATCTTAACGACCTTATTAATTACTATGTATTTATTAGAATTTCCTTTGTTTCGAAGCAAAAAAAAAATGTGACAGACATATAAAATTAGATATGAGCAGATACAGTTTGACTTTAAAATAATTCTAAAGAGCATTTAGCAAAGAGCTAAATTATTAAATTAAATAAATTAGATTTATTACATTATATTGTCAGTGTTTTGCGTTTACTAGTTTTTGTTTAATCTGCGATTCTAAGATATATGAGCAACTGAATTATTAATTATAATTTTACTATTTGCAGAATTTTATAGTTATATTCGTTATTCCAAAATCATTCCTTATTGTAGACACTTGTAATAAAAACTTTTCAGTTTGTGAATAGTTACAATGCTATTTTTACAATCTGCATTGAGTTTAAAAAATGTGTTTTGTCTGAAAATAAACTACGCTTTCTGAAATAAGCTGAAATGATACATTATGTTGTTCTCAGTTTTATGTAGTCCAATTTTTATCTTCATTACTGCTATATGCATTTTTCCGTGCCAAGAATTTAAATTAAATTAAAAGTCAGACGAAGTAGACTTTTCAGAAGTAGTTTTGTGCTTATTCAGAAAATTACTTCCGAGAGAAGTTTGTTAATATGTCCCCCAGGCGTCAGGTTTCCACAAACACTACGGTAACAAATGCTGAAGGAAAAGAAATATTTACAGAACCACTGTGGTGCATTTTTATGGCGCTCTATTAAAGTAAATGTTTACTTTATCTTTTATTTTATGGACATCATGCAAGTATGTACTGATGTTAGTTCAGTAAGAGGTATCATTTTAAAATCGTAAGTGCTACTTTTGCATTTTACAGCCTTAAATTTACTGTTACAATTAGTTAAGTATCAAGTTATTATTAGTAACTTGTAAATTTTCACACACACACACACATATATATATATATATATATATATATATATATATAATATGAGTTATTTTGATTCGGGCAGTAACACCAAGTAAAAAAACTGAAGTAGTTTTGAAATACTTTATTAGCCAGTCTCTCCTACAAAATTGAATAAATAGCCATACTTGTAACTATGTAAGATCTTAGAGCAACTCGGTGTACTGGTAAATCGCTTACATCAATATATTAACTTCCCGAAGGAGAAGTTTATTTTTTCATCAAAAAATCCGATTCGCTAATGTTATGTTTTCTCGACGTTTCAAGCCATTCTTAATCGAATGAGACCAAATTTGGAAAAGTATGTTTGTGTTTGTGTATGTGTGTGTGTGTGTGTGTGAATAGATTTGTTGCCGTAAATCGACGTTTTCTCCAAAACGGCTGGACCGATTTAAGAATTTAAAAGCCATTTGATGTTTTCGCTGAGGACTATCGTTGTCAGTTTTGTGCGACGATCTGCCAAGCCATTTTCTTTATAATTTGAAAAAAAGTGTTAAACTTTTTGTCCACATTTAAGCTCATCCTACCGAACCGATTTTAAAAACTCAAAAACTGTTCGAAAGATATTAGTTGGGAATGATACTGATTAGTTTTAGGTAAAAATCTACCGAGCCGTTTCCTTGTAATTAACTGTTGAAAAAAGATTTAATCCGATTTTTATGAAACTTTCTTTGCGATGTATATCATGGTCTTATAGAACTTACTGAAATATTACGGCCTTACGACAAATAGTTTGATTTTAAAAATTCATCTTTCAAGATTTGTTAAAATTAAAATTATACTATTTACTTGGTATAATGATAGAGTACTTGGTCTTGAACATAATAAACCATTAAAGTCCTGAAACTGGTTCAATTATATAAAATTTGCTTTTAGAAATACTCCGAGTCAAAGTGTTCGTTCGTTTCAATTATGTGTAATAAATCCACTCGGAATACTTTTATAACTCATAAATTAATTTATTTTTTATTAATTAAGTCGATTATTTAAACATATCGGGAAGTTCATGTAACTTGCCTCAAGGCTAATACCAAACCAACTAGTTAATTTTTTTATTCATTAAGTCGATAACATATATCAAAAAGTCGTTGTCACTTGTATTGAGAGAAAATGTCTCTCATTGATTTTAATTATGCCTAATATGCAATTATTAGAGTGGATGTAAATTCTATGTTTACTTTGTTAACAAATTATCTTGGCGCCCTTATCGTATTATTTGTAACCACATAAACCAAGCCCGCATATTAGCAATAAATCTCACATTGAGTCTTACATTGTGTTCTAGATATTTTCGTATCTTGTTTCGATTTTGTAACCTCATAAGCAATGGTGTTCTTTTAGTTTATAAACTTCTTTGTAGTGCGAATTGAAGTTAAGACTAACAAAAACATTTTTTATTTGAATAAATTTCCATTTTCTTATTTAAATTTACCGTACAATTCTTTATGCATTTTTATATTGATATAATGAAATGTACTTAATAATGGTTTTATTATAATAGTCATTTTAATTACCTAAATTTAATACCTATATCAACCATTAGGTTGTCATCTAAAACTGCATGTTTGACTTCAAGTTCTGTTTTTTTTAAATATGAGAATAAAATTATATTGTTACTTACAAATAAATTGTATATTTGCTATCATGAATTGCTGCAATCATAGCATTGCTAAGTAAAAAGTGCGATAGAGAAAGAAGCTTTCTCGCAAAATTAGTAATAACTCATATTATAAAATTACATAAATAGTATCTAAAATCTACCATATTTTACTACTATTCTCTAATATATTTTTTTACTTCAGAATAAAATTTTATATTATTCAGATGTCTTGTATTCAGTTAAGCTAAAATTTTAATAACACAAATCTTCAGATATAGTATAAATAGTTAAAAAAACATTTAACAATATGAGTCTATTAACTGCTTTTTTTATTTTTCCTTATTATAATGATAATTTCTCAATCAAAAAACTTCGACTGCAATATTTGCTCTGTTGTTTAAATTTTAATTTATTTTGAAAGTATTTGTGAAGTCTAGACTGCTCATCAAGTAATCTTCATTACATCAATAGCATACTGAATATCTCAAATGCCTTCTACGATGTCTATATGTAATTATAAATCATTTTAGTTTAGTTGCGATAGTTTAGATAGTTCAGAAGTTTACCTTCATGATTTAATTTCTCTCAGAATTTGTAATTTAATTTTATGCTTTGTAATTCTACTGTTAAAATAATATAATAATGTAAAGAAAGTGATATAAAACTTATCAAATATATAGCATATACACATTTTGGTCACAGTGTTTATATTTCATAATGGCATATGTAGTTTCTGTTTTACTTGCAAAATCTTCTTTCTATATACGTTTATAAAAAGATCGCCATTTATGAAATACATACATATTTATATTAGAAAAATTTTAATTGAGAAATTGTAGTAATTTTAATTTTCTGTAAGATATATAGATTATAAAGATATAAATGAAATTGTACTGTCATACGATACAATCAAAAGTAGTGGAAGTTATCTTAAATCTTCCGAATTCTAATTTGGAGGCTAAGTCAAACCTGTAAGTCAACTTTTTTGAATCAAATATTTTCAACATTTCAAGTTGCTGTTTTTAATTTTTATGCTCGATCTGTATTTCAAATGGATACATAAATACGTTTATATAATACATATAGTTTTATGGTTTATATACGCGTTTAAATAGCAATAACTAATCTCGATCATTTCGCGTTTGATGTCCTTAATAGGTCG
>NW_020538724.1:0-17615 GCF_003426905.1 Ctenocephalides felis
GATGGCGACTATATTATTATTATCGACGCATGTAATAGCCATAGTGGCGTCACCAATAATAATATTAATAAATATTTGTGATTTGCACTATTTCACTATAACTTCGAACATATTTCGACACCGTGGATGATGCCGGTTAGTACCGATGTACTATGACAAATGTAATAATACTTGATTGTAGGTTAAGGATTTTTATGTCAAACAAAGAAAATGAAAAATAAATGAGATTTAATTGAATAAATTATTATAATTTAATTATTTTTACCATAAAAATTAGCTTTTAAATATTGGCCACGCCTACAACTGTCCACACCAAATCACTGTCTGAAGGTGACAAATCACGCCCCAAAATGCCAATAAAAGGAAATTGGTTTTTGTGTGGAAAACATAACCTGAAAGATATTGACTGCTCAATAATAGATATCAAATATATTAATTTTAAACAACATTGTATTTTCATTTGGAAGAGTCTTGCATGTCAATCCACCACATAAAAAGCATAACTCGTGTTGTTTTAGTAAATCTAGAATATAGTTTGAAAATGATTTTTTTTAATTCATAAAGGATAAGATATTAAATTATGAATTGCCACTATGTGAATATATATAATTTCATTCGTGAATTTCTTGTTAAGCAAAATCTTAATGATGTGTACGTTGGTAAATCAGTTCAAGTTCAGTTTTCCAAATTACTATTATTATTTATTGTACTATACTATCATTATTTAATGTATTGTTAATGGTAAAGCATCAGTTGTTTTCTTGAATTCTAAATTTTTCTTCGAAATTAATCTCTGAATATGTAAAATTAGTTAAAATGTATTGGACCCATGAGAAGATATTAGAATAACAGTTTGTCTATAGAAGTGTTATTAATAGAATGAATTGATGATTACGTTGATGAAACCAAAGATAATGGGCTATTAAATTAAAGAAACAACATTGTTATTAATTATACTGTGGCAGTTATAAAAATAATTTACAGATATGATTGATTTAATTTATTAGCATTAACTAATGAATGATAATATAATAATCTCGATTTGTGATTATAATGGCCAGATTAAGAACAATTAAGTTTATTGACAGTCTTAGATTTAAATATATAAATATGAAAATTATAAGCAAAAAGTTCAATCTTTGTTATAAGATACATTTATTTTAATTAAAACAACATGGACATAAAACGTGTCATGGAAGAAATTATTCTGGCATCAGGCAATTACCTAATCTGAAGATGTAGTGCACTGTATTTTTACTACAATTCTGGCATTAATATACACAATGATTATGATTCATATATCAAATTTTATGGCTGGATCTTTATGGCTGAAGATCATTTGCCATCATTGTAATGGAAATAATTTGATTGTATTAATGTATCAGACTATTTGAAACATGGCTTTTTATGCAATCCTGCCAAGCTCTTATTCTAGTCAAAGACATTCATATAAATCAATACAATATCAATAGTTTTCGGACAAATATGAGTGTAACCTATCTGGAGTGCTTATTTTGAATGACATTGCTCATTTAATATATTTTCTGTAATGTTGAATATATTTGGATACTACCAATATTTGAGCATAGTCAAGGCATCATATGTTAAATAAATTGATAGCCTTAGTTTGGGCGAAGAAGGATATTTGACGCAATCAAAGATTTAGTTGAGATATTTGAAAAAGGTTTTGATCTTTCAGGCCTTTATACATACAATACCAATCAGGATCATTGTTTCATATCTTACGGATTTCAATAATGCCTTAACATCTTCATGAGATACAAATATTTACATCACTGATCATAATGCCGATTACCGTTAACGAAATAAAGAAAATAGAGCTATGTATTGAACAAATAAAATATACTTCATATGAATAATTGATAGATTATGAAATAAAATTAAATAATGGCAGATATGACACATAACATAATCATGTTCAAATAATTTTATGTGCCAAATATTAAAAAAAATGCACTTATATGATCTATTGACAAAAAAAATTAATCAAATTCGTGCGAAGATTCGATTGTGATGATTACAAAATCTTTTGACCATCACCAGAATTACATGATCTCTGCTGTCCAATCCTTACAAAATTATTTGTTATTTGATATATAATATATATCATCAAATTTATGAAAATTTGTGAATATATAAAGGAAATGGAGACAAGCAGAATGAATATTATATAAAAAATAATAAGATTGATTAAAATCAATTCGTAATCATTTGACGATATCTGTAATCGATATTAACAACCATAATAGTTAGAAAGATTAAGTAATTCTTAGAGTATAATAAATTACTATTACAGAAAAATACATTTAACTAATTTTAAATATTCAATAAGCAACAGAACATGTAACCGGTAAGGTATATTTTTTCTTTGCATTTGATCAATATTTATAATTGGAAAACTATACTCACTCAAATACAAATAAATAAACAAATTTATGTGTTTCATTGTAGTGAATGTGAAATTATATAAACCAATTTAATAATAATACAGTTTGACAATATAGTAATGATGACACTCATATTTACATTACTATTTACTACTATATTTAACATGTAAATTTTTAACGTCACATAAGATTTATTTTTGACCATACTAAATTCTCAACAATTTGAATTAAGTTTCTCTTTTTATATTATATAAATTAGAAACGAAAATATTTGATCGATATTTTCTGGTTTGATATACATATCAATATTTGTTATTTTCGAATTTTAGATTCATATTTAATCAAAGCATGCTTTTTATGACGTTGCTTGTATCATGTATTAAACTCTATTCGAATATTTTACTTTTCAAATGTAAACTATTGAGAAATTTTAAAAAAAGGATTCGGCTTCGGTGTCTTTCAGATCAATTTCACGATTTCTCATAAACAAATTACGTATATCAAGTTATGTTTTCGGAACAATACAGCTTCAGAGTTTCAATGGAAAGTTTTTTCAATAAAATTTACAATGGTCGTTTTGGTTAAACGGTTTGTCTCCTTCCTCAACAATTTTTTGGCAAGACTTTTAAATCGTCACTTTTAGTAACCAAGTAATTCAAAGAATAAAGAGGAAGTAATCGATTTTTTTATATTGTATTTTTAAATTCTCAACCGGTTTTACATTTTGTATATGTGTCTAGTAGTGTGATTATACAAATGCGGTCATTCTCCAATGCTCTCCAATTTATCTACTTTCCACGTCCAAAGTTCTTTAAACACACCATGATCGGATGAGAACTAGTGTTCAGTTAAAACTCGAGTTTATGTCTAGGTTGAAAAAACTTAAAAATATAAATGAATAGTTTGAGAGAGGCTTCTATGGATTATCATTGCTTCTGCGATTACGATCGGAATTTTTTTTCGATATAATAAACATTATTTTATTATGTAAACATTGTTATTACATTTTAAACATATATAAAAACTTATAATAAAGTATTGAATATATCGCTATTTATCATATATTCCTTGTAATTGCTTCTAGCCTTTTTCCCCACTAGGGCAGCTAGTTTTTCATGTGTTTTATTTTGTCGAACGTAATATATTTTAAAACACCGTAAGCGCCATTAATTAGCCCGTCTACATCAATATCAATATAGCTCGTTTCCTGCACTTTTATGTTAATGTTACTGTTTTTTCTTAATCAATTAAAAATTAGTTTTCACTTTGTCGATTTCTATTGAAAATCCATGATCGGCTGTCAAGATTATTAATAGATTTTTATTTTGATTAATTTTAATTTATTGCATCCTGCTACGTTGTCATTTGGTTTCTACAACCATACTGTTGTTTCTGGAACCTTTTCCTCTGGTTCTTATTTATGTTATATCATCATTTTTATTTCCGACAAATTATTTACTGCATTTATAAACACTAATAATCTTTTTGTCTTACTATCTCCGGTAATTAAAAATATCAAATACATTTCTAATAGATTATTTATTTATTTATTTATTTGTTTATTTATTTATTCAACGCCCAAGGCAATAATATTATATAGTTACACTTTGAAGTGTACAAATTATAAGAGATAATAAGTGAGAAAATTAGAGTATTAAGAGTTCATAGATATAACATTAAGAATATATAACATTAAATAAAAACTAATAAAATAAAACATTTAATAAACTATAAATCATTACTTAAGACAGTCTTTTAAGGATAATTTTCTGGCTTGATTTTTTATATTTGTCACCGACAGACCAAAGATATCAGTCTCAGAGGCAAATTCATTTATTATTTTTGATATTCTGAACATGGGTGCGCGTGAAACAAATTTGGTTTTAACTCTAGGTATTTCCAAAGTTCTATTGTAACGTAACATAACGTTAGGTACGACAAATTTGAAGCGTTTGAGTTCTGGGTATTTTCTTCTAGCATCGAGTGGCGCAATGTTAAGATGGTTGTACATTTGGGACCGACTTATCTAAAAATTATTCTTGCATCTGCGGAATCTTACATGATTGACAATTTTTTTCTGGATAGATTCAATTCTGTCAATCTTATATTGTTAAATCGGGTCCCAAATTATAAACCCAGACTCTTATATTGGTCTAACTAAGGTATCAAATAGTACACTCAGGGTAGCATCATTTTGAAAATCTCCACTGTTTCTGAGCAGACCACCGAGTATACAATTTGCCCTTGACACAATATTGTTCAAGTGAATGCTAGCTTTCTATCTATATATTTCCAAATCACGGATACCATCCACTTGCGGAAGTACTTCTTCTGCTATGAAGTATCGATGATTAGAGTAGCTTTCACTGCCGCTGCAAAATAACTGCGCATTTACTCACATTCAATTTAAATTTATTTATTTCACACCATCTAGATAAACTATTTAAGTCTTCCTGGAACGCACACAAATTTCCTTACACACAAACCTTCGTTCCTTATGCCTCTGTTTATTTTAGAGTCATCCGCAAATAAAGAAAACTCCGACGAGAAACCATTGCTAAATGTCATTCACAAATATACAAAATAGCAACGGTCTAAGCTGAGAGTTCTTGCGGCACTCCTGAAGAGATTGTAAATTCATCTGATATGGAGTCAATTAATTTCGCGCGTAGTTTTCTACCTCTCAAATAGGATTCAAACCAATTATTTAACCGGCCAAAGCCCGGATTATGCTTAATATTTAATTGTTGGACCATTTCATTGATTTTTTTTCGGCGGGGCTTGCATATCGTTTTTCTACTTATCGTAACTCATTTCGCCAAAGGATGACTAATAGTATTTTCTCTCTATATTAATTAGCCGGACCTTGATATAATTTATATCACATATATCTTATTATAACAGACATTTGGCGGTTCAATATTTCTAATTTATCATTCTGATCGAAATTGTAATCTATTTCCAATGATTTCTTGTTTCTATTTTCATATTTTTTGGCATAATCAGCCAGACAAACATACCTTTAACTTTTATGCAGTTTACTATATTTAGTCATTAAATCATCTATATATATATATATATATATATATATATATATATATATATATATATATTTCCGTAGAATCCATATTTAAGTCTTTTAACTCGTCAATCTATTTCAGCATCAATTCTCGTATACTCGTTGGCCGAATATTCATGCAGATAGTTTTTCTATACTGTTTAGAAAAAAGCGACATAAGAACGTGAATTAAATTACTATTAAAAAATTTGTTATTTTTGTTTTGTTGTCTCACAAAATTTTTCCTTCATACTTTTATTATTGTTGTCGCAATCCTCGGCTGCTTCTCTTAAAAGCTTAGATAATTTCCACTCTATCTTACTAATATAATTAGTAATATAGCTTATTACCGCATATTCATCTGTTATAATCTGAAGATTAATGTTTTATTGTATCTTTTAATGCACCCTCGACAATGTATAATTAGTTTCGTTCTAAATTTCTTTAAAATATCGTCTTAAAATATATTTATTCTTTCAAAACAATTTATTCATGTGATGTGTTCCATTCCAACCTTCATTACGTACGTCTTCGTGATTAAAGATGTCATTCAAGTGGACATTCCATTCAGCCGGTGTTTTCACTAATGGCCCAGAATTAATTGGTCACCTAATTCTGTAATGAAACAGCAATGATGCAGTTTATATCTCCGGAGAATACATATGAAATGAATGTGACGTAGCAGTAGAATAGGTAAATCTTTGGCGCAGATTATGTTTTACGTCATCTCTAATACTTAAGAAAGTGGATTGAGTCGCACTCCTGCTCCGGATGTTACGAGATTGGGGGTTCATGTGTACTCTGATTCAAGTATCATCTGGGAAATCGTTGATAGCAAGGAATGATTGATGTTCAGGCCTGCAATTGATACTGCGCCGCTTGTAATAATATCCAGCCTTCTTGGCTGTTCGCCAGTTCAACACCATTGTCTTCTAGATCTAGAAGCTCTTGCGGCTCAACTTGAGCGTCATCGCCTGCCAGTGGTGGCTCTTCATCTTGATTATCATATATAGCGCTCATTTTAGCGTTGTAATACGTTTGTCGCTGCTCAGGTAGTAGTGGTTGAAGTTGATAGTAGCCGAGGATGTTTTCTGTTGGTTGGCCTCATTCATGTAATCCGGTGGTAGGGGAGGAAAGAATCCGGGCTCGCTATTGGCTAATTCTGACAGCATCATGTAACATGATACATATGGGGAGGGCAAAGTAATATAATTAGGAACTAGGAATTGGCTTTGGATCGTTTTGTCTGGGGAAGGTGGTTGAATGTTAATTCCCAAGACGTCTAGTAGTATTACCAATACCCGAAAGATATTGGTGTAGAGACTGTGGCATTTGCAGAAATGGTACAGAGCGATCCAAAAGCGTGGACCGGTGTTTCAGGTCGTAAACCTTTTCTTGAAGTACTTTGTAAGCACGTTGCCAGAATAAAACATTGGCGTAATAGCTAAACATTCGCAAAGTTATGGTGCGCGCGAATCCTTTACTAGATTATGCAATAGCTGTATATGTTTGGTCTACGATATCCTGGTATCCAGTGAGGTTATTCTGGAATGAATACCTTTTTACTCTCGTGAAACCCGAAAGTCCATTTAATAACACATCTTTTATTTCGAGTGGTTAGGTTTAGTTAATGTTGTTGACTTGAGCTCTAGCGTAGATCTGTCTATCGCCATAAATTCATCGAAAATATATTGGTTTTTGTCGCAATATCCACATAATTTTCTTTACCTTACAGTCAAAATACTTAGCACACGTTACTGGATCATTTCTTACCATTGTGGTTTTCGTACTATAATTGAATGAAAACGCTTTGTAAAGAGATATAGTTTGATTAAATTTTCTGAAATGCATTAATGTTTAATTCAGGTCATTGCGATTCCGCAGCATATAATTTTAAGGAGAAAATATTCTTGCCCAACTTTCGAATGAGAGCCAATACTTCTTTTCTCTTATTTTTCCTGGCGAAGATCTAATATATTTCAAAAACCTATAACCGTCATAACAATTTACGGCTACCGGATGCTATTAATTATTGTGTCCAAAATAGAATCAAACAGGGATTAGGAACATTATTTCAAGTATATTAAAATGAATTTAAGTCAAATTACATTTTTTCACTTCCATAATTTTCAATTTATTTTCTAGCCTTTTATTTTTTCAGCCATACCAGGAGTTCATATTTTTTCAATATATTCCTAATGCTCTCTGCCGGAGTTTTCCAACCAACTTTCTTAACATAGCTTTGCTAAAAACAAAACATTATATTTCAATCGCGGAAAAGCAAGATTAAATTTATGTAAAAAAGAATTAATAAACGAGTCAAAAGTAATATTTTCATAAGATTGGTTACACGTCTCATTTTCTAATAATTCTTTGAATAAGAGTTTATTATTATTATTAAAATTTCTTTTATATTGATAATTAATAGATTGTGAAGTTGTGTTGTTTAATAAAGATAGGAAAATTCCGTAGTGATCAGAAAGACCCGTATTAATGACAAATGTTTTTATATCAGTTAAATTTGTAAAAAAATTATCAATGCAAGAGGAAGAAGAAGTACTTATTCTCGTGGGATCATTTATGGTAGGAAATAAACCAAATGAATCCATGCTAGATTTGAAACTTTCGCTGATTTTAGAGCTTTTGTTCAGATGGATATTAAAATCACCGCAAACAATAATAGAGTTATATTTATGAAAAAGTTCTTCCATTAGAACATAAAGTAAATGTATAAATTTAATAGCATCTTGATCTGGAGCTCTCTATACGCAAATAATACAATAAGTAGTATGAGAAAAATTGACATTAAAACACGATTACCTCCAAATCATTGTACAATTTCTTTCAAGGTGCAATTATAGTTTACCAATTCTGTGACATACGTTTCATCATTTAGAAATTCTTCACAACAGCTAATCTCATCTTTGCATCAAGTGGGAATAAAGAGTCGATGACTTTGCCATTTTAATAAGATATCATCAACGTAGGACAACTCGAATTTTATTTTATTTAATCAAAACAATATCATTAATCTTAATAGTAGAGAGTTTACCCATTTATTTTTACGCTGCTATATATTTAGGTATTGAGTAAACCAAATGTTTTAAAATGGATCTGTTATGGAAGTCATTTTTTTTAAATATTTTTTCGTGATTAACAATATGGTGTAATCTATACGGCTCAGGAAGTGGTGTCAGTGGTTTCCCGATCAAAAAATGGCTCGGACTAATAAAGTGGTAGCCAAAAGTGTTCTAGAGTTTACAACTGCCTCAATCTAAGTGAGAACCGTAAGGTATTCTTCGTATGTCAAATAGTACGATTCTATTACTCTTCGAATATTACTTCTGGCACTTGATGGATCCCTCTCATAAACTACCAAAAATGTGCGGATTACGATGGAATGAATTGCCATCTTACTTCAAATAGTGAGCTTAATTCAATTAGGTTAGGTTCCGTTTGACCATATCCTGTTCGAAGAAACGGTATAGGGTCACTTAGCTCATTTTTAGTCCTTACTAAAAATCTTTAATTGTCACTATGAATAGTAATACAACAGCCACCAACTACAACACTAGACACAAACTTATTAAGGCGCGCACATATAAACTAGCCTGCTCTTTCAATACGATCAACGGTTTAGGTACTCAGTTTATGAATCAACTTCCACTCCATATCCGAAACTTAGACTACAAAAAATGCCATGCTTCCCTAGTTAAACTTTTTAAAGAATTAGCTACGCTCCCTTAGACTAGGAATGTCTCCATTCCAAAATTCTAAAGTCTGAGCGGATACTGATACTGCGTCGACAGGAACTGTTGGTGGCAGAGGAACTTTGGGTCCGAGGAGCCGTGGACTTTTTCTGAGGTTTTTTGGCCTCCATCTTTCTAACTGAAAAGATACCTAAATGCATTATAATATTGTCCTTTGTTAATATTTCGACGTTTCTTTGAATAGCTTGGATTACAACATCGCATAGCCGTAGGGCCGAAAAATTCAGTTTTTCTTTATTACCTTTTGCAGAAAATTTATTTGCCTGGTCTTTTGTTATTATTTTTTGCATTAGGGCGCGAATTGTGGCTCTTTCATTATATTGGTTTTTAGGGGCCAGCTCATGTATCAAGCCTGATGCAAAGTTTTCCTCTTTTAAATTTTCTTCCAATTCATCTATTTGTTTCATATTCTTTAACGGAAATGTAATGACTTGGTTTCGCTCGTCTTCATCTAAAATCACTAACGATTGCACCTTATCCTCAATGGCAGAGGTAGTTAGTTTTTTTTTTAAAGATTTTTTATTACATTTAATATGAAAAAAATATATACAATCTATAAATTTACAACATGAATATCTATCTTCATTTGAAGATAACAAAACAATTATTTAAACTATTCCCTTAACTATTACTTTAATCTAAATAATATTCATTATGTGGCAAAAATATCACAAAAACCACAAACAATATATTTAAGGACAATACAACACTAACAAAAACATAAATGTTGTGGAAAACTTTTGAAAAACTAAAACTGAAATATTTATTTTAACTAAAGATCTTTTATAAAACTAGGTAGAACATAGTTAGAATACCAGAACATATCTTTTGTCACAGATTAATTGTTGTGTTATTTTGAAAAAAATAATTTTGAGATTTTATTTACTAATTCCATAATTTCCGGAACTTGTATTGCCTCATGTAGTATATAGTGTAGATCGACTGGATTTCTTGATCTTCCTAAAACTATCCTTATGCAGATTTAGTAGCTTGAGTACCATTATGAATATCTTGACCTGTCACAATGTCAGGCTCACAATTTTCTATTATATGTACCAAAGTCTGGACATCTTCCGGTAAGTTCTCATCAAAATATTTGTTCATTATTTTTAATAATTTATTAGCTTCATCCTCTTGTATTGTTATTTGTTTCACCCAATGATACAGTTCATACAAACAAATGTTGTCAGTCGATGAACCTTCTTCATTATTGATGGGTAAGTACTTTGCTTTCGTACAATCAAGATATCACCATTATCGCCCTCACAAAATTCTGCCACAAAGTTTCTTATGTCATCAAAAGATAAGATTTACTTATCAGTATTTTTCTGCAAAAAGTATTAATTATTAAAGTGTTTAAAGTTATAATTACTTGGTCTTGTCTTTGGAGTTGCAGATTGTTTTCGTGGTTCTCGATTAGAACATTCTCCAGTGATATGAGAATCATTCTGTAATTGGCATGGAGATATGAAGAAGCTAAAAAACAAGCATAAAAGATATATAAATTATTAGAAAATAGATAGAGTACCTGATTTAAATACACAATTACATCATTTAAAATTAATAATAAATTAATTATTAAACAACTTGTATTTATCTACCTGAAATGAGATTACTATCCTTAGACAATCGGTATGCCCCTGCCTTCAGATTACTTCTGCGAATCGACATACCAAGTTCTAGAATAATATTTTTTTTTAAATCGAACCATCAAACACATATATAAATTTTATTATTACTCTTACGTAATCTATGTTTATCAGGAAGACATTTCTCCTCTAGATATTTATAGAATCCTGTATAAACCAAGCAAAATATGAATTGAGCATTTCCATTATAAATAAATTTATTCCTGGAAGCAGGCAATCAGAGGTTTTAGTATTGAGTTCGCGAACATTCTGATAATAACATGTAATGACATCACTATCTGTACGCAAAGTTAGTTTAAAGCTATAATCTGTGGTACGCTATTTACATATTTAATTTTAAGATTTTTTTTTCACAACTTTTTTTTTCGCTCAAGAAGCCTTATTTTCAGTCCCTGTGATATTGAGATTATTGAACCTGGCCTAGTCTTTTTCTGCAGTTAAGCAAAATTTTTCTAGACACGGCTTTGGCTTAGTCCTTAGCGGATTAAGTTTCCGCAATCTGAATAGTTCGAAAGACGACGGAGAGCAAGGTACGCCTACAATGTTTATGATTATATTTCGATACTTGTCTGTTTGATATATGTCATATGTTGTGATGTAGCTGATGTTTTAACTGTATAAATGAAATTTAAGTGTAGAAATTGAGACTGGTCATTTTTGTACTCCCTCACACTATTGTACTTACATTTCGGTATAGATTGTAGTGTAAAAACAATGATTATATTTAACTAAAAGGTAAATATCAGTATAGGTTATTAAAAAAATTTGAGTTTTTAGGCATGGGCACAGAACAGCGTCTGTACTAGTTTAAGTATAAATCTATTTCATCACTCTTGTTTTGTCTGGCGCTATTTTTTTATATAACTGCCAAAAGTCAAAACTGTCTGGCGTGATATCAATATCTAAACTTGTAGTAGAACTATTCAAACAAATTTGATTTTCAATGCATTTATTGCATTTAAGTCAGCATTGGTGTACTTCAAATGCAAGTTTTGAAAGCGTGGATCTAGTAAAGATATAACGTTCGACACCGTAACATAGTATTGAGTGCACAATTATTTATTTATGTACTCCAGCGGCTACAATAGATTAGATAATTCTCTAATTAATTTAACTTCAGCCTTTGATACAATACCGAGAGCATTTGCATCACTGATTGTAATTTGTGCGACATATGAAGATAATTTTAAAAATCTTTCTAGTATGTAGTAACACGAATTCTACCTTATTTTTACATCTAATATGAACTTTAAAGGCTCATGCAAACTTTCACATTAAGCCTTTTTCAGCTTGTCTGAAGCTACAACACTTGTTCTAAAACATTTGACTAAGTTTCTTACTTTTTTAACAAAATTTATAACATCAGGATCAGCAAGTGCTTTATCTGCAATTAAATTAATAGTATGTGCAAAACAAGAATGGTGTTTTTTAGTTGTTCCATATTTATCAAAAAAATACGCATAACACATATTTCATATTACTGCCGTTGCGGTGATGATAGCTGCTGTTACATTATATACAGCAAGGTATAATTCAGGCTTTTTTTAAAATTTCTTCGTCTTTTTTCTGAAGCTGGTCTAGAAATCCCTCGTCGTTTACGATTAGGCTGACATTCAAACTTGTGTGGTACCACATCAATTTTAATCTTAGCTTTACCTACCTTTGTCGTGTAATATATATAATTTTCATATCATCCTTTAGCTGCAAAAGGAACGCATAATAAGAATTATATAAATGTTTTTTATAATTAGGAAACAAAACCATCTTAATCTTCAATCTTATATAGTTCAATGCTTAACCTAAAACGTCAGAAAATTATAAATATATCAAAGTTATTTCTAGTTATCAGATAACTTTAAATGATTAGTAGAAAATTGAAATACTTATATCAAAGTGATCTTCACAACAAGAAAAATTCGATTTTGTTTCAGGATAATCTCGGTGCACTGCTTGAAACCACTTTCTTTGACGTTTCTCGTCATCAGGAACATGCAAAAACATTTTTTCAGGAGTTGTCTTTGTTGTATTTGTACATAATGGTATAAAACAACAGCGATAACATTTTACATTTGAGATTTTTTATATATTTTTGAATATTTAACATTGACCGAACGATATTAATAAAAGTTCAAAGCGATATTAATAAAAGTTCAATAGCACATGTTCAAAGCTGTATCCTACAATGAATCACCCGTAACAGAATGACGTCACACGCGCTTTGCTTCGTTCGGGACTTGTCGGCGCTCAAATTTTAATTTGGTATAACTTTTTAATTATTGCGAGAAAAATAAAACTTTGTTATATATGATCTTTCCATTAAAAAAAAATTCAAATACCTAATTGAATATCAATAATACTTTCAGACAATCTGTGTGAGTGAATGTAATTTTACTTTTAGTATATTATAATGTTTTTATCACAACAATTAATACTAATCACACGTAATTTCAGAAGCTTGAATTATTTTTCCATTGATATCTACTGAAACCATTCCATTGAATCATATGATGTCTACTGTAAAAAATAAGAATATGTAATACTGTAAAAAATAAAAACAACCTTTGGGTTGTGCCGTTGTACTATCAAATGCAGCTTTTGCACTAATTTCAATATCTGAATTCTCCGCGGGGGTAATTTCTTCACCTTCGGAAAGTTCTGAGTTATTTAAATCATCGTTTGCATTATAGTCTCTATTATTGTTGTTGTTCAAAGGCCTTTTTTGCGATAATAAGCAAGAGACATTTTTAGAATTTAATAAAACAGGCTCACTATCTTTATCAGTGTTTGATTCATTTTCAGTGGTCTGTATATCATTTGTTTTAAATGATCTTTTTAAACGACGTGATCCTTGGGCATAGTCCTCTGAAACATCAATGAATTATGTTACACAATGTCAACAACATTGAGCACAGGTGCTAACTAATAAATTCGATTTTGATGTCTATTGAAAAACTGCTCTTTTCATGTTATTCCCACCAAGTAAAGATAATTGGCCGATCTAGTACAAATTATATATATGCTCATACATTTAATATATGCAAATGCATGCTACTAACAATATTCGAACTTATTACCAATTCCAAAGTAACATCATTATTTCTTAATTTCATCTCCATTTCTTGTACATCTGTAGGCATCTGTAATGGGCCGTTCAAAAGAAATGGCAATGGGATTATGAGAAGTTGATGAATAATTTTGCTTTTGTGCTCTCACATAGAGCAACATTTCGTGTTGCTCTTTCTTAATAATTATAATTTCATAGCCTAATATCTCTAATTAATAATAGTGCAGGCCGGATCTGTGATGATGATGGTGCAGGCTGGACCATTGTTCGTGAGGACTGGACCATTGATCTGTATGGTGACGATGGGATAGGGAGTTTCTGACGTTGGGTCCACTGTTGGTAGAGTTTACAGCTGACGAGAAGCTCCTCGTCAGTGGCACTGGTGTTGGTGCTGGTCTCTACGCTTGTCTTTTACTGAGAGCGTCGCTTTCCTTCTTTTCCTTGTAGTTTATAAGAGCGCTGCATTTGGAGTAATTTGCCGGGTGTTCACTCTTGCAATTGACACACAACGGTGCCTCATGTGGTAGTTTCTGGCACGCTCCTGGCGCGTGCACTTTGAGACACTTTATACACCTGTACTTTAGGTCACAGGTGTACGATGTGTGACCGAAGTTAAACATTTGTGGCACTGCAGCGCTCTGTTCTGCGGTCTATAGGCTACCCAGAAGAAGATGTGTCCACCAATCGACCTTAGCTCCGACATATTCTAGTCTTTATCGAGGAGAACAATGTATATAGGTAATTTGTGTTGACTACCATCTGAGTTTTCCTCTTTATCTGCTCTACTTGCCTGGCTTTAATCCCTTTCGACAGGAGATCTTCAAGAAAGTCTCTGTAATTGATGGATATAGACCAGTTATGGTTATTTTCTTCGGTATTTCCTCTTTGATTGTGTAGGTATAAAATTGATATTTGCTGACCCTTAGCATTTCGATTTTGATTTTCTCGTGTTCTTTAGCGGTGTCAGTGAAAATTTTGTGTAGATTATTATGGAGGTATTGATATTTAAAATTAATTTTAGATGTTTCTCTTATATATTTAATTGTTTTTAAATCTATTTGACTTTTATGATAATCGGTGGGATTTTGCCTCTTTAGTGGTGGTGTTCTTGGACGCTGAGGTAGATGTTTCGACCTAGTAGTGGTTTTCTCTGATTCCTTGTTCTTTTTCGCCTTTTTCGGCGTGTTACCTTTCTGTTATCCTCACTCTCCCTATCTGTATCCATATCTGTACGGTCCGTGAGCGCATCATATTTATTTTTTAGTGCAGTACTTGTCTGCACGTCCATCTTTTGATTTCTGTTCGACATCTTGAATTTTTTCCAAGTCCCTGCCCGGGAATTATTCTGCTTCCTGAAGGATTTTGCGCACTGATTTTAAAATTTATTAAAAATGATATAAAAAGACTTTACAATTTTGAAAAAGAAAAAACACTTGCGAATGGGTGCTTACTTCCTCCCCATTAGCAACCCCAATCCGGCGTTTGGGAGAGAAGTATGCAAAAGGCTCGTTCACCTTTAAAATTTTGACAGATATAATAATATATATCCAACTTGTAAGTATTAAGCCCGGTGCCTTTAAAAAGGCAAGATTTAGAATCAATTCCGGACTTAATACTTATTTCACTAAAATCTATTGAAACTTCACTAAAAACTGTCTATGTGAGTATTTGACAGACAGACAGACAGAAATAAAAATGTATTCATTATATTGGTACATACATTGAATTAAATGTGGGTTTTTCTACCTTGAGGTATTCTACCAAAGATGTATAGTTTTACATTACATTGTATTTATACAATATTTTATTATTATTATTTTACAAGGATAAAAAAAGGAGAAAAATTTTATTCTCCTGAAAAAAAATCCATTCAGTGGTTTATTGCTCATATATTTACTGGGGCTCGATCAGGTAATTTGGCATGGCATAATTCCCGTATCATATTATTTCTGGTGTGTATTGGCCTAACGCGCGGATGGTACTGTTATCGTGATTCCTACACTTTCGGTAAAAATTTTCAGTGATTTTTTTATGTGCTCTAGTATAGTCGGTATGTCCGTCTGTTCATGTAACTATTTCGTTGGTAGTAGTAGTGTCTCGTCAGTGGGTTCCTTGATTTGTCTAGTACCAGTCGCAGTGCTTTGTTCTGTGCTACTTGTAGTCTCCGTCTGTGGTCTTGGTTGTCGCGTTCCATACCGGAGCGGCGTATGTCGGTCTTATGAGTGTCAAGTAAAGTGTCCGCTTGTTCTTCACGCTTAGCGGGCTGTTGTGTTCAAAAGAGGTCTCAGTAGATTCATCATCCCGTAAGCCTGTCCAATTTTTGTATTATGGTTTCGGTATGGTTTCGACTATTGAAGTTGAGTACAGTGTTTTCTATTAGCTGTGTGAGTGGATGTAACGTAGAGTGCTTTTCCTTGAAGCCGTACTGTGTGTCTGGTATAATCTTGTTTCGTCTGATGTGTCTGTTGATTCGTTTGAGCAGTATCTTTTCGGTAACTTTGCTGTATTGAGGAGGCTGATTGGTCTGTAATTTTGCGGAGAGTCTGACTGTTTCCTCGGCTTCAGGATAGGAAATATGGTTAACCTTTGGCCATTATATGGTTAACCAGTCGTGTAATCAGTATGTATGCGTTCGTTGGTAGTTGTTTCAGTATTATATTTTGTAGTCCGTCCGGTCCGAGTGCTTTCTTGTTCGGTAGTTTTTGATTGTCGATTTTATTTCTGAAACTGTGGCAGGGTCTATTCGTAAGTCTTGTCGTTAAATTGTTCAGTGAAATTTGAATAGAATTGCGTACGTCTCGTCTTAAATCTGCGTTGGACATGTCGGCGTTTTGTTTGTGTATGTTTTCGAAGTTTGTGGCCAAAATTTCTGCTTTGTCTGCTGGTATCGTGGTGTGTAATTGTTTTCAGGTAAGTTTGAGCGGCGGGATTGGTGTTGTTTTCCTGGTCAGGCTTTTGGCTGTTTGCCAAACTTTGTTTGGGTCAGTGTTGATGTTTTCTAGTCTTTTTGTCCAAGTGTCGTTTCCGGTGCTCACGTATCTCATAATAATTTTTTTTGTCAGTCTGTTCACGTGTTCCTTTAGTAGTCTGTCACCAGTGCGTTGCGACAATTTCTTTATATTGTTTTTAATTTAATTTTTACTAATATTTGTTGGGGTAGCGTGTCAAATGTGATCGTCCGTGTCAGATGTGTCACAGCCTCCTCTATGTCTGTATTGGTCTCTATGGGTATCGTGTGTTTGTATATGTCTGTAATATTGTCTCTAAAAAGTGGCCAGTTGGCTCTGGAATAATCAAAATGTTGCGTTCTGGAGTATGGTCGACGTCGAGTCTGTCAGAGATAGTCATAAAAACAGGGTTATGGTCAGAGTTGAAAGTGTTCTAGTTATGGGTTCGGATGTTATGTGAAGTTTTTTGTCAAGGCCAGATCGTCGTGCTGTGATGGTGTGTTGCCTGTACGGTCGTATCTGGTCGGCGTGTCAGGATAGTGTAGTTGTGCGTCCGTGTGTTTGTGTTCCGTCAATATTCGTAGAGTCGGATTCCGTTCGCTTGTTGTAGTTGCAGTTCCATGATGTCTGTTGCGCGTTGAAGTCTCCTGCCATTAAGACGTGTGTGTTTGAGTCAAGTAGGTTTTGTAGGTCCGTCAGTTGCAGTCCGCTTGCCGGG
>NW_020538725.1:0-29168 GCF_003426905.1 Ctenocephalides felis
TCTTCCTCACTTCCTGCAATCTCTTTACCAACTGGAAATCAATTTAATTTACCAACTGAAAATCAAAACATGGCTCCAGTTTTATCTTTCGAAAAGGCCATGGATATGGTACCTAGATTTGATGGCAATGATAATACAAAATTAAGCGAATTTTTTTATACATGCTCATAATATTTTGATAATATCGATCCAAGCAATCATTTTCCTCTTTTAAATTTTATATTACATGTCAAGTTAGGTGGTCGAGCGATAGAGGCCCCACTACCAAAACTATAACCAAATTTCCTGAATTAAAATTATGCTTGAAAGTTTTTTTTTTTTTTTTTTAATTTCAATAATTATTACAACTGCTAATTTATTAACATCAAGTAATATTGATAAATAATAATATAAATTTAAATAAATAAAAGAGTAAAGGATAAATTTACATGAAAATAATATCCGTAATATGATTTAATGTAAAAATATAGCAAATAATAATAAAAATAAGATTAATAAATATATAAATAAATTTCAGAATAATAAAATAATACTAGAAAAATAATAAAATATAACAAAAATACAAATATAGAAATAGTAAGATAATAATAATAATAATAATAATAATAATAATAATAATAATAATAATAAAATAATAATAGTAGTAATAACAATAATAATAATAATAATTTACAAATTTATAAGATCGTTTGGAATTTTTCGTTTTAATCTTGTTGGGCGCGTTCTGAGTATACTTTGTTGGCCAAGTAATTGGGTGCTCGTCTATTCTTTTTTGTAATTGCTTGTTTTTTGTAGAATTTCTTCATGACTGTCAATAAGTTGCTGTCCTGGCGAATCAGCCAGTTGGGAGCGTACCTAGGTGCGTTCGATGCCTGCCTTAGGATCTTGTTCTGCACTCGCTGGATAATCTGTAGATTGTTTTTTTTGGCGGTGCCCCATAGTTGAATCCCATAAGACCACACTGGTTTAAAATACATTTATAAATAATTAACTTGTTATTTGTCGATAGTTCGGAACGTTTATTTAGTAGCCAGTAATGTTTTTTGAATAGTTCATCAATCTGCTGTTTTTTCTTGTTAATGTGAACTCTCCAGTTTAATTTTGTGTCTAGGTGTATTCCCAGATATTTCACGCTATCTTTTACTGGGATTTCCTGTCCATTTAATTAATTGTAGGGCATATACCAGTACGCAGCGTGAAAGTGATATGCGTAGATTTTGATCCGTTTGTTCATAATTCTCCATAAAGAAAGCCATTTTGTAGCAATATCTAGATGTTCTTGTAATAGTTGTGAAGCTATTGCGGGATCTTTATTGGAGGCAATGATACATGTATCGTCAGCAAATGTCGACACGCTTGTTCCGGAGTATAAAGGAAAATCCGCTGTGTATATAAGAAATAGAGTTGGAGAAAGGACGCTTCCCTGGGGCACCCCAGAAGGATCTTCTTCTGGTCGACTCCTCGTTGTTAATGTTGACGAAAAATTCCCTATTTTCAAGGAACGATTTTATTATTGAAAATATCGGTTCTGATAAACAGAGTTTTAGTTTGTACAACAAACCAGTGTGCCATACTTTGTCAATGCTTGCGCAACGTCTAAAAACACAGCCGAACAATATTTTTTTGCATGGAAACGATTCGTTAATTATATTTACTAGGCGATGTACCTGTTCTATGGTTGAGTGTTGTTCTCTAAAGCCGAATTGGTGATTTGGAATTAGGTTTTGATTCAACAATTCTGACTAATGCGGTGGAGTAATAATTTTTCAAATATCTTCGAAACACAAGGAAGAAGGCTTATTGGTCTATAGGAAGACAATAAATGAGGATCTTTCCCAGGTTTAGGTATAAGAATTATTTTAGCTATTTTCCAAGCTTGAGGGAACACTTTTAATCTAAGAATTGAATTGAAAATTATTGTTAATAATCTAAATCCCTTTTCTGGCAGTTCTTTTATCATTTTTATCGTAATTTTATCTGGTCCAGGAGATTTATTAGGATTTGCAGCCTTGACATAATTTTTCAATTCCGTCACCGTTATGCGTTTTACTATTTGGCCTGGTATAGATACATTCTGTAGACAATTGTGAATAAAATCTTCATCATTTACGTTGCAACTGCGGGGATGAGGCTGGAATGTATTTTGCAAGTGTTCTGAAAATTCTTCCGATTTTTCTTCTGAACTTCTTGCCCAGGAACCATCAAGTTTACGCACTGGAGGTATATGTACTATCGGCCTTTTTAATCTCTTCGTTGCCTTCCAAAGAGAATAATTTGTGTCTTTAGTGATGAAAGATTAGTTAAATAATTTTTAAGGCATTCATTCTTATATTCATATAATAAAGTCTTAAGATTCCTGCAGGCACAGTTAAATTTGTTTTTATCGGTCGGTGATCTTGTGGTTTGCCATATTTTTCGCAATTTGCGTTTTTGAGCTATAATTTTTTTAATGTTATAGGATAATTAGGTTTGCTACTTGCATTTGAATGTATAGTAGATTTTTGAGCTGCTGATGATAGTAGAATTGTGAAGTTTGTTATCGCCAAGTTTAAATCCTGTTCATTTTAAGAGGTATGTTGCAAGAAATTTTTTCATGACCAGTTAGTAAATCTATTTGTTAGAAAATATGAGTTTTGATTTACTTCTGTAGTTGTAGAATATTGCAGAATAATTGGCGAATGATCAGAATTTAAATCTAAATTTGATTTGATATCTAAACAATTATTGTTAACGCCTTTAGTTATGAAAAAATCTATTAGATCGGGGATTTTGTTAAGATCTGTTGGCCAATAAGTAGGCTCGCCGGTGGATATTGGCTTAAGATTGTTTTTTTTCCATCGATTCATAAAGTTCTTCTGGAAAGTGTTTATTTAAGCGTTAGATCAGTATCTTCATTACGAATTGAATTCAGTCAATGTAGGCAGGGTTCGAAGGAAAGCGTAACGGATTATGCATTGCGGTTTAGAAATATTTTGAGACAATTAATTAGTGCTACTATTAGAGAAAATGATAATCCAGATACTGATGCTTTTTGCGCGCAGTTATTAGATAAGCGCGCTCATAACGTTTTTAAAGAGGGTCTGCGTAATGGATTAAAAACTATAGTTAAATGTAAGGCCACAGACCTTGGCTATAGCTATAGCAACTGAAGAAGAAATTTCTATAAATTCTACTGTAACGTCAAATAATAAATACCATAATTTTTCAAGAATAACTCCTCAAAACCGAATTTGTTAAAACAGAAGGCGTTAGGTGTAATTATTGCAGGCTTCCAGGACATATAATTAAAGAATGTAGAAAAAAAATTTTTAATGAGCGACAACGCTCTACAGTCAATCTTGTAGATAAAAGCGTAGATAAAAATGTAAACAGTATAGATAAGGTATAAAGTTTATATAAGCCGACCACCAGCAAGTAAACTTGCGAAGCTAGCGAACTTAAGCCGGTACAACTTTCGTGTATGTGAAGTAAGAATAATTTAGCATATGTAAATTTAGAATTTTTAGATACTGAGGAAGGCAGAATCAACTTACTAGTTGATAAGGGTGCTGAAATCAGTATAGTTAAGGTATCAAAATTAAAACACAATGTAGATGTAAAAATTAGTTTAGAGAATAAAATAAGAATTACTGGTGTGTCGGGTAGGGTTATAGATACATAGGGAAAGCGAATTTAAGAATTTTGTTAGACGATAAAATAGTTTTTCATGACTTTAGTATAGTTGAGGATGATCTACCAATTAATGGTGATGGCATCCTAGGTCTAGAATTTTTAAAAACGTTTGGTGGACGAATAAATATTTCTGAATCAAACTTAAATTTAAATACTAAATCTTTTCCCTTAAATTTTACGTCACAAGTAACATTAGGTCCGCGATCAGAAACAATAGTTAGAGTAGTTACTAGCATAAATTGCTTAAGAATAATTGAAAAAAACAGAAATCAGTAAATGCGTATTTGTACCAAATTCTTTAGTTTCTCCTAATAATTTAAGTTGTTTAATTAATGTAGTAAATATAAACGAACATTTAGTTAAATTGAAATTACCTAAATTTAACTTAGAAAAGGTTGAAAATCCACAGACCACTAAATCTACTCAGATATTTTTCATGTAAATAGTTTTTCTAGTAACTTTAGTTCAGATAGGTTAGGCAAAATTTCAGCTAGTGTAAGGAATTAGCACTTGAACCGTGAGGAAAGGCAATTATTAGAGACCATTTGTATAGAATTTAATGACATATTTTTCATAGAAGGAGATAAACTACCTTTCACAAATTCTATATCAGATCCAATTACGACTATTCCAGGAACCGTTCCAATAAATGTTAAGCCATATAGAATACCCGAATCTCATAAAAGTGAGATAAAAAGTCAAATATATCAAATGTTAGAAGATAATATAATTGAGCATAGCGTTATTCCTTGGAATGCACCCCTTTTAGTAGCGCCAAAGAAATCTGATAATGGTATTACTAAATGGCGCCTCGTTATAGATTTTCGTGAATTAAATGATGCGACTGTGGGTGACTCTTTCCCGTTACCCAATATAACTGAAATTTTGGACCAACTCGGAAACTCTAAATATTTTTCAATACTCGATTTAGCTTACGGTTTCATTCAGATTTTTTCGAGTATTCAACATCAGATACTCATGAATGAGAAAGATAAGTCAAAAACTGCCTTTTCAACCCTTTCGGGTCATTTCGAATTTAAGAGAATGCCTTACGGTTTAAAAAACGCTCCTGCAACTTTCCAAAGTCTGATGAATTCTGTTTTGATTGGATTACAAGGTATTAAATGTTTTGTATATTTAGATGACGTAGTTATATGTTCAAATACCTTGGAAGAACATTGCAAAAGGATTCACGAAGTCGTTAGAAGATTGCGCAGGACTAAATTGAGACTTCAGCCCAGTAAATGCAACTTCTTTTGCAAGGAAGTCTATTATTTAGGTCATAATATAACTTCTACAGGCATTAAGCCTGATCCTTCTAAAATTGAAGTTGTTAAGAACTTCCCAACTCCTAACAATCCCAAAGACATAAAGTCTTTCATTGGGCTTGCGGGGTATTATCGAAGATTTATAGAAAATTTTTCCAAGATGTAGACCTTTATCAGAACTTTTAAAGAAGGGTGTAAAATTTGATTGGACCTCCTCGCAACAAGTTGCATTTGAATCCCTAAAATCCCTTTTAACATCAACGCCTATTCTTCAGTATCCAAATTTTGAATTACCTTTTAATATAACCACTGATGCCTCAGGCAAGGCAATAGGCGCCGTTGTCGCAAGGGCCTATCGGAAAAGATTTACCAATATCATATGCAGTCGAATAAGGCAGAAGTAAACTATTCTACAACAGAAAAAGAGCTTCTAGCAATTGTTTGGGCGGTCCAACACTTTAGACCTACGTTTGGCTTTAAATGTAATATAGTCACAGACCATAAACCTTTAGTTTGGCTATTTAATCTAAACGACCCCGGGTCTCGTCTAATGAGATGGAGGATGAGATTGGAAGAGTATGATTATGAAATTATTTATAAAAAGGGCAAAGCTAACACAAATGCTGATACCCTTAGTCGGATTTTTACTATTGCTGAACCTTTCTCCTATAATACATTCAAACAACTTTTAGAGACCCATCTTAAACTCCAATGTAAAAGAAATAAATGACAAATTTTTAGTTTTTGATAAGAGGTCTATCTGTATAGATTCTCCACAGGATTTCATTTCTTCGAATCCATTATTTTGCGCATTTAAGAACAAATTTAATAAATTGAATGAATTAGTTAATCAGAAAAAGGGGGTAGGTGAAATATCTTATTTTGAATACAATAATAAGACCGATAACACAAATTACCAAATTCCATTTAAATTTTTTTGTAATTTAAAGGAATTATGTTTAGAGCGTAATGTGAAAGAACTCGCATTGCCAATTTTAATTAATAAATCAGACCGGCTTGATTGGTCTGAAATAAGAGCCATGATTAAATTTATATTTAAAAACGTTAATATTAAGATTTATATACAAAATTTTCCTCTTAATGATATTCTTACCAAAGATGATAAAATTGATATATTTAATGAATTTTACTGCAAACCTCTTGGTGGACACCAAGGCTATAAGCAAACATTAAAAAGGATATTTGTTAAATATAGTTGGCCAAAGTTAAAGCGAGACCTTCGTAAATTTATAAATAAATGCGACATCTGCCAAAGATATAACTCTTATCACCTTAGCAAATATCCAATGATGATAACAGACACACCAACAAAACCCTTTGAAAAATGCGCTCTCAATATTGTAGGGCCCCTTACAGAAACAATAGTTTCCTATAAATACATCCTCACCTTCTAAGACCTTTTAACAAAATTTTCAATCCCTTTAAAAACTCAAGATGCGGAAAGTGTGGCTGAGGCTTTCGTTGAAGACATAGTATGTAATTATGGAATACCATTGAAAATATTGACACATCAAGGCACTAACTTTCTTAACTCATTATTTAAAAGCGTATGCAAACTTCTTCGAATTTTTAGAGTTCGAACTACGGCTTACCATCCTCAATCTAATGGTGCATTGGAAAGATCACATCGCACTTTAACTGAATACATACGAAGTTTTGCAAGACCTGATCAAACGGATTGGAATAACTGGCTTTCTTATGCAATATTTATACTTATAATGTTACTCCACATAGTTCTACCGGGTTCAGCCCATTTCGCTTAATTCTTGGGTATGATCCTAAGCTTTCCACATCACTTAACAAGCCTCCCGATCACTGCTATTCCTATGATGACTATGCAAAAGAAATCAAATTCCGTATCCAATCTTGCAACCAAATTGCTAGAGATATTTTAATTCAGAATAAAGCTTCATCAAAATGTCAATATGACAAACGTTGCAATATTGTTAAATTTAAAATTGGTCAATTAGTGTTTTTAAAAAATGAGATTATCCCTAAAGGGAACGAAAAAATTAGTTAGACCTTGATTAGATCCATTTGAAATACTCTCGAGAGATTCTGCTGTCAACTACACTCTGCTTTGTGGTAAAGGTCAGTAAAAGTTCATGTTAACAGATTGAAACCATTTATTCAATAATTATATTTTTTCATTATACTAATTTTTTCCAAAGTAATTTACAATCTTAATTATATTCACTATTTTAATAATAATTTAAATTTTTGTTTAAGTAAAGAATTTAGATAATAAAGTTAATTTCTATAAAATTCAAGATAAAGATATGTCACAAATTTTGTTACTTTATTATGTTGTAGATTTGAGTTTTACATGTTTTAGTTTTACCATACTTTGAACTTTGTTTCATCCATTTATATTTTATTTTATTTAGTTCTTAAAAATTTAAAGTTTATTATGTGAAGCTGTCCTTTTTCCTATTGTGTTATATTTACTATATTGTAACGACAATTGGAATTGTCGTCAAAGGGTTGCACAACCCTCAGTGCAAATGAACTCCCCCGCCCATCTCTAGTAGGGTTCCTGCAATATAAGGTCCAAGTCGAGGGTTGAAAACAGCATGAAGAAATGTAACATCCTCTGAGGAGGTCTGTCGGGTCCTTGGACCCGCTTAGTGTATAGTGGTGTGTGTGTTGTGCCAGGAGAGAAGAACCTGTTCCAGCAAAGGTCAGATGTATTATTGTTTAGTAACTATTCCCTCCGTTAATCCGCTTACGTTAGGCCGCTAATCCGTTATGTTATTCTGTCATTACGTTACTCCATAAGTAATTAATAAGAATTTATCAGTACGCTAGAGTCGAGGCATAGGACATGCCCTCAAATCTGTAATCATAATTAGTTAAATTAAATAAACTAAAAGTACATTCCTATTTCATTCGCGTAGTTAGTTGGTTTAGTTTCCACAGGTAATTGCAGGGTGTTAATAGAAGTCGGGTTAATGAGTTGGAGTAACCCTTTCGTAATGGGGGTGCAACGCTAAGATATAATATTTGGAAGTCGTTGCAATCCCCAAGAAAGGGGCCATCAACCTATTAATCCGTCACAATGGAGGTAGCGCATTCGATCCCCCATAAACCCTCCTCACAAATTTTTAATATTTGTTATTATTAATTATTTATATTAAAAGCTAAGCTAGTCACTCCCACTAGTTGCGCTTCTGTCCTATGTAAATATTTACGATTGTTGTTTGTTATTGGACTACGTTTGTCGGTCAACTAATTAAATCTAAAACTTGAATATATAAAAGGCCATCAACCTTTTAACTCGTCACAATATTTAAGAATGATTATTATTGTTTTAGATCCTTGTTCCATTTATATTTTTAGTTTTTTGTTGAAATTATGTAATATTTTTTATTAGATTATAGTTTTAATTAATGATGTCTAGATGAGGTAAAATAAAACTATAATCTCACTATGGCGGAAGATGTTGTGCATAATTTCCCCAATATAACTTCGACTCGAAGATATAGGTTGCATAGGTCACATCTATGCCACGGGAGTATACCACCATGGACCGAATCCCTACGAGGATGACCGAAGCGAACGGACGATTCCTCATCCAAGGTTTCTTATCGCGAACACGATGATCGGCTCGGTGTCTCACAAAGCAGTCATCAAGAAGCAAACATTAAAATTATAAATATATCATTGAATCATTCCTTTTTATAATAAACCATTAATCAAACTAGTGTAATGTATCATTTCTGTTCTACTAAATAAGTTCTTAATTATCTATTCACGCTTTTGGCACAACACCTCTATCTGGAGTCAGCTCTATTAGATTAATTCTAATAACAAAAATCATCAAATATGGATGGATTAACCATTGGGTTACCATCTAAAAATACGAAGTAAGGAGAAGTTTCAGACCAACAGCTCATAGGACGTAAGGTTCTGATTGCTGTTAAAAATATAATAAAAAACCTCTATCTGGTATTTGTTTACTACTACGTTCTATATCTCGGGATACATCGCTGAGGACAAATTAATTCAGAAACAATAAGTTTTACTGGAATTTTTGGACCAAAACACGAAAATTTTTTGGACAATACACAAGAATTCGCTGGACAGCACACGAGGTAGAGCAAGGTATTCAAGCACAACCTGCTGCTGAGTCTAAATCTTATATATTATATACTCATTTTTTTTCATATATATTTTGTACATTACTATTGTTCATTATTACCTTTATTTTGTTATCGTAAAGATATATCGTATAAATTTCTTTGAAGTGTACAATTCCACTTTGTAAAGTCATTAAATTACCCATTATTTAAAATGACTGATATCGATACAGTTTTATCACAATATGCCGTTGTAAAATAGCATATTGAATGCGTGCAAAAATTTATGACTAATTCAAGTAATGTAACTGATGTTTCTGAATTTAGTGTAAGGAAAACAAAGTTGAATGAATGCATGGAGAAACTTTACATATTATATGTTGTATTGGAAGGGCATAGTCCAGGAGAATTCGTTCATTGGAACAACATACAAGTAAGTTTGTTATAAAAGTTGAAAAGGGACTAAAGAGTGAAGCACGAGTTAGATGTAAAATTGCCAGTAATCTCTCTACCTAGGTTTAATAACGATGACACTAGTCGATGGCTTTCCTTTAAAGATATTTATGAATCACTAATACATAATAATGATAAATTAAGCCCGGTTCAGAAATTACATTATTTGAAAGAAGCGATGACTCCACCAGCTTCTAATTTAATTTCTTCATTAAGTTTGACAAATGATAATTATAACGTCGCTTATGATTTACTTCTTGAAACCTATAAAAATTTTTTGTTTATTAATAATCACTTAAGTGCTATAGATTCTATTCCTCATATAAATAAAAGTACACATGATTCATTGAAACAATTTTTAAAAATCAGTAGATCACATTACCAATCACTCATTGCCACGTTCGAGTAAGCAAAGCATTGGGATTTAATACTTTAATTTTTGTTAAACAGAAATTTAGATATTAATACTAAAGTAGCGTGGCATTTAGCTAAATCTACCAAAACATTACCTACACTACCTGAATTTTTAAAATTTATTGAGCAACGAACAAATGCGTTAGAAAATTTTTATGAGAAAGTGCCTATGAAGACGATTAATATTAAAGATCATAATGGTAAAATAATTACAACTCGAGCATTACTAGATAGTGGCTCACAAATAAACTTAATTGCAGATTCCCTTATTAAAAAATTACATTGTAAAACTGAGTCCACATTGCATAGGTTAAGCGTCCTGCAAGGCCAATGTGTCACAAGCAAACGATCAACAAAGTAAAATATTCATTCTCGTATAAATAGTTTTTCTCGCAATATACATTGTGAAATTGTCAATAAAATTACGGGTAATTTACCATCTACTAATATTGATGTTACGGATTGGAAGATACCCAATAATATTATGCTAGCAGATCATACATTTAATGAAGGACTACCTTTTGAATTACTCATAGGTGCTTAAATGTATTTTGACGTGCTACAACAAGGCTGCATTGGATTAGACAAATGCTTACCGATATTAAAGGAAAGTAAATTTGGAGGGTTAATTTCAGGCGTATATAAAGTTGAGGATAGGGATGATAATTTATATGTAGGTTTAATTTCAAATATTGATCTTCATAATACCATAACTAAATTCTGGCAGATTGAAGAAATTTCAATTGATAATATCATAACCGGCACTGCCGTTCAAATAAAATGACATTAAAATGTTAGGGTCGTCGTTTTTAGGCGCAAAAAATCATTTCCTTATTTTAGAAAGACGCCTGTCGCGCAATTCAGAACCTAAAGCAATGTATAGAAATTTTATTCATGAATATATTAATTTAGGACATGCAAAAGTTATACCTTTTCCAAACATCAGCGATTTATCTAACTCAAATTATTTTCTTCCTCATCATCCTATTTTGAAAGAATCAAGTACGAGTTGTCAGCTAAATCTAGTTCAGTGTCTTCTTTAAATGACGTATTGCATACCGGCCAAAAGTTACAGCAAGACTTATGTTCAATTCTGTTAAGATTTCGTTTTCATCTTTATGTTTTTATTGCAGACATTGTTAAAATGTACAGGCAAATTATGATAAATAAATCGCATCAAAAGTATCAATTAATTCTCTGGAAGGACAACCCTAATGATGATTTACAATGCATTAAATTATTAACTGTAACTTATGGCACGTCTTGTGCACCATACTTAGCAATTGCATTAATGCGTTGTTTGAAGAAGCTTGCAAATGATGAGGAACATACAGCCTGAACCCAAACCCAGTACGTCGCTTTCTGATTCAACAAATTCTTCTGATTATGAAACAATAACCGACCCAATGTAACGGATAGGAGTGTACAATCACCTGTTATTGAACAAATAAAATATGAGGTGGTAGAAGTAATTGAAAATATAGTAGACCTCACCGGTGATGAGGAGGATGAATTGGACCAAACTGGACAAGTCATTCCAATTCAGATTTTCCATATGCGCAATATGTAACCAGAATATCTAAAAATCGAGAAAGATTACTACTTCTGAATGATTACACATATTCACATATTTAACGTCGAACGTCGTGTATTATATAGAGTTCCTAGCCTTTGAAGAATCTTTGAATTCTTTGATTTGGACTTTCGCTCCTAAACATCTTCATTCTGGTCCCAAAATTGTTGAAATTGCTAGCTACTTAGCAGTTATTATCTTTAATGAAGGTTTTCAAAGTATTTTAAAAGTTATGTCGATTATGGGATGCCCTGTTGGTCGTGAAGCCCAAGCGTATGTTGAGAAACGGGATGAAAAGCGAATATTACGTTCTGAGCGGCGCGTAAGTGATGTCGTTAAACAAGCCAGGATTGACTCAAGAGCAATCTGCTTCAAAAGAGTTTCACGAGGAAGAGGAAGGAATACTCTATGGACCAGGCATCGCCGATTGAGAGTAAGTTGATATTTTAATAGTTTTTAACGGACTTGAAACTTTAAACGCGTTTTTCTCAAAACTGTGTTTTTCAAACTTTCCTCCATTATATCTCAGAAACGGCTAGACCGAATCACTTGAAATTTACAGGGCACACTCAATATATTTAAACGCATGGAATGAACTATTATCAATCGAAAATTTTCAAAAATTCGATTTTTTTATAGCAAAAAACAAAAAAAACGCCTAATTTGCAACTTTTATTTCAAATGTCTATCAAAAATCCAATTTATTTTATATTCATTCGATTATAGGTCATTCCGTGCTCTTAAGCCTATAAATTAAAACGCCGTTTTTTTTTTCAGATAAGCCGATCAGCCGGAATCGTGGAGGAAGTGGGAGCTCATTTTTTCGAGGCGGGGGTGTTCAGAGTTTGACTGAATATTTTTAGCTGAAATTTTATATTTATACTGTCCAAATATGTGTAAATGATAAAAAACTTGAAGCTCTAAATATTTACTGGTCGTAGAAAAAAAATCCTAAAATATCCCTGAAAAACAGGCCGTCACATAGGAAGACCTCCTTAACTCTAAATTCTAACTGTTGACCAAACAAATTAATAGAAAATACTAAAACTATACCAGATATTAGAGTTTTAACTATTTCTAACAAAAATAATTTTAGTTTACGCGTTTTTCCAATTTTGCCAATCTAGTTAGAGAAGTTGCCTTTATTTTAAGATGGTTGTCAAATTACAAGTCCAATAGAGAATATTTAAAATATTTAACTATAAATGAAATTCATAATTCTTCAAAATATATTATTTTACGCGTACAACAAGAGAGCTTCGGAAGTATTATCGATGTTTTTGCAAATAATAACATAGCTATAACTGATCAGAACTTATATTCTAAACCAGGCATCGGCAACCTACGGCACGCGTGCCAGGCTTGGCACGCGATGGGGTTTTGAATGGCACTCTATAAAGTAATGAGGAAAATCGGAAATATCGAGTGATTTTTAAATAAGAGAAAATGTTTAATTATAATTAATTTTCTAACGTAGCTCGCTTTGAAGCTTATGTGCCTATATTTTCCTTCCTCATAAAACCAGATTTAATAGATCCATCAATAATACCGTTTGATTTGTTGACTTTCGAATGGATTAATGTTGATAATTTTGAAATGGAAATTATCGAACTAATATCTTCAGAATTATGGAAAACAAAATTGAAGGAATTACAAAAAAAAACTGAAAGATGACTCTATGGAAAAATCGACAGCCATATTATATTGTTAAATGACATTGCCATGAAAAGATTTAATTGTTTAAAGAAAATTGTATGCGCTCTCCTTTCAGCTTTTGGTTCCACATATCTCTGTGAACAATTTTTTTCTCACATGAAACATATTTTGAGTTCACAAAGAAATCGTTTAACAACTAAACATTTAGAATCTTGTGTGAAATTAAAAGTTACAAATTATACCCCGGATCTTGAAATGTTAAGGAAAAGGCACAAGGTTCGCATTAAAGTTGTTTAGTTTATATTCAGTGGCGGATTAAGCTTTCTGCCGCCCTAGGCCCTATCTGATCTTTTTAATAAACAATTTTTTTACTTTTTTTCATTAAACTATAATTTTATTCTAAATTACTTAAATACAACTTTTAACTTTCCGTAAAGTACTCGTAAATTATAGCAATCGCAAAAGATCGAAAATAAATTTTTTTTGCATATTTTTACGTTTCAGACATTTCTGAAAACTTTGGCATACCTTAAAAAAATTGATGTGTGTGTATGTATGTATGTTTCATTCTCATAGATAAGAAAGTTCTGATTAGTTTTTGGCTAAGACGGGTTTAGCCGTTTGGAAAATACAGAACAAAAGTGCAAAAATTGCAATTCAGTTTTTGAAAGAACCGAGAGGCTGGTTTCCGAATAATTCAAAAAAAAATTACTTGTACTGAAGGAATGAATAATTACCTAAATTTTTGGGAAGCAGGTTTAACGGTCGACCAATCTTTTTTTTCGTAATTAGTAAAAGAGAGAAAAAATTCGTCAAAGTTTTAGCCCACAATTTTAAGTCGATTTTAAAAATTCAAAAACCATTCGAAAAATCTTGGTTGGAAATCGTATTCATTAATTTTTGGTAAAAACCTGCCGGACAGATTAGGTTTGCGGGACGATCGGACGAGCCGGTTGTTTGAAATTAGCATAAAAAAGCAAAAATCTTACGTTTTTGGAATAAAGCTAGAAACCGATTTTTAAAATTGAAAAAAGATTTCTGAAAGATATCAATTAGGAGTCAAAATATTTGACTATTTTAAAAATTCATCAAAGTTTGATAAAACTTCATAATCAAAATTTGTGTTAAAAGGCGCTTTTGTGATGTGATAAATCAAAATTTAATTTTCAAAAACGCCTGAACTGATTTCACAAATTAAAAAGACATTGGACTAAACTCGATCTAAGAAGTAAACTTTGAAAATTAAAAATCTTGGTACGGAATGATTCAAAATAATGAAGACAAAATTTGTAATAATTAATAATTTTTTTATAAAAAATCTAATAATTTGATGTCAATGATCATTTTTTATCACCAAATGACACCTTTTTGGGTCACCAAAAACGCTGACCATGCTCTCGCAAAATTTTCGATAGTTCTTATTTCGTCATACAAGTAAAAAGTGTCTTGAATTATTCAAATATGACGCTCCGTTTTTGAAAAATTGAATTAGCACTTTTTTCACTCTTTGCTCCCTATTCCGAAATGGATGGAACTGTCTTTGCAAAAAACTAATCAGCACGTCTTCCCGAATGCCAATTGGCAAAAAATTGTAACCGCATAAACACATGCATACATCCATTTTTTCTATGGCATGTCAAAATGTTCAGGAGAACTTGAAGCGTAGAGTTATATAAACAATTTTATTTATGATTTTTTAGGATTATTATAACTTAGCCTTCCTGAAGTTGAAAAAAAAGCCAATTGGAGGAAGCATACCAAATTGTCAGATATTTTAGTTTAAGATTTAATTTTATACTACAGGCATATTTAAAAAAATATATTAATTTAATATAAAAAATTAATTAACAACAATGAATATATTGTGTTAGTTCGCCATTGTTTGATTTAATACCGAAAATAAAACTAGAAACAATCGAACAGTTTTTAAAGCGTTTTAATTATAAGATTCACCTGAACAAAATTACAAAAAACGAACAGTTTTTCAATATTTCTTCAAAAAATCTTAACAGTTTGATAATTATTATATTAAATATGATACATCAAGAAAATATCAATGCGGCACCCACGAATAATAAATTTGATTAGAAAACGCATTACGTTCTATTTCATCGAAAATGATCTCTAAATTTACAAAAAAAAATTTCAGGATCTATCCTTAAAATGAATTGTGTCATTTCATCGAGTTTAAAATATTTACATTTTGAAAAACTTGCCGCCCCCTAAATTATGCCGCCCAAGGCCCGGGCCTAACGGGCCTATGGGGTAATCCAGCACTGTTTATATTAGAAATTCATGTTATTTGTTAATAAAAATGTTTAAAAGATAAATTTGGTTATAATTCTTCTCCCCTAGAACCTAACTATATATTTCAAAATTAAGGTGGCACTCTAAATCATATTGGTAGAGTGGCTTGGCACACTACAGTTAAAAGCTTGCCGACCCCTGTTCTAAACCATTGAATCCTTTTATTGATGGTGAAGGATTGCTGCGAGTTGGAGGAAGACTCGGCAACGTTAAGAAAATAAGCGACGTTTAATTTCAGCCGTTACACAATTAGGTATTACTTGGCAGTTTACACCTACGTATGCTCCACACTTTGGCGGTTTATGGGAGGGGTAGATGAAAATAATGAAATCACATTTGCGTAGAGCGATTGGGTCGCATTGTTCAACTTACGAGGAATATGTTACACAGGTCGAGGCAGTACTGAATTCACGTCTTTTATTAAGTATGTCCGATGACAGCACAAATGCGTCATATTTATCCCCCAATCATTTTTTAATAAGTGATTAGAATTAGAAATTAGAATGACTCCTGTACCAGAACCATACAATCCAAAATTGGGTACAAATAAATTAAAAAACTATAAACAGATTACAACCATGAGTAATCAATTTTAGAAAACATGGTCAAACCAATATTTAAATCAATTACAGACCCGATATAAATAGTCAAACAGTTGTTCAAATTTAAAAATTGATAGTGTAGTATTAATTAAGGAAGACAACGCACCACCAATGTACTGGCAACTTGCTAAAATTGTAGACATAAAACCAGGTGCAGATGGTAATGTTAGAGTTGTTAATATTAAAACTAATAAAGGAATCTATACTAGTCCAATCACTAAAATTGTACCTCTTCCGATAGAATAAATATATGAAATTCCATATCTTATAAGTTAAATTTAAATAATGTATTTTTTTAGAATGTTAGAACAGATCTTACTCCATTATAATATATAACTTAAAATGAATTATCATTGATTACTATTATTATTTTTATACAGTCCACTTTTCGAGAATATGTGTATCAAATTGAAATTACGATTATATTATTCATTTATGTATTTTAGGTTAAGTTACAATTTTGATAAATGTTAATGTTAATAATGTAAAATTTCGGATGCTTTGCATTGCCCGGGAATATGGACAAATGTATGTCTATTCCAATTTCGCACGGGCCTCATCTTTGGAATACAGAGTAAAGTATGCTATGCTACTATGCGATTAGTTTTTGTTGTGTTACTATGTACGATCTGTTCCATGTTGTATTTCAAGCAGACCACATCCAGCTAATAAATCATTTTATATTTTAAATTGTGTTTTGGTTAATGCTATTATTTATTTTCTTTATTACCAATTATTATCTAAAATGGATTGCAATAAAATTTACACTATTGTACAATTTGTGGATGAACGAGAAAAAAATATGGTAGACCTTGTACCAGCGTCGTGGTTATTTCACGAAGAAAGTCAAGATTTTACATATTTTCCTAAACCATTCAAATACAAGAAAATGCGTAAATGGCTCGAGAATTTAAAAAGACCATCCAAAAATTGGAAACACTATCCAATTATCATTGTGGGTTACGCAAGTAAGTATTTAATTATTTTTTTAAATATTTGTTTTTATTGTGACTACGATATATAGTAATTTAAATATATTTCCAAAAGATGATCTAAAACAAGGATGCTGTCGAGTACGCAAATATTGTTCAACTCTCAGAGTAGAGTGTGCTGATGACGAAATTAGTGTTTCCAACAATGTAGTTGAAAAATTTGATGAGAGCTACATTCAAAAAGCTTTCCAAAATATACAAACTTTGGACAAAAAAGATAACTATAATCGAGTATTATTATATAATAAATTTTTAAATACATATACATATAATTATATTACATTACATATATATTCCGAATACTACGAATTCGTTGGACATAACTGATAATACAGGTAAATTAAAAATATTGCTTAACAATTCTATTCATATTGCTGTAAATTCACATATTTGTAGATAAATTAGAAAAATATATAGCTGAAAAGTTGGACCAAGTCTAATTCTAAATAAGAAATATGACACGACCAGAAAAGAGCTCGATGAACCACAAATTTTGTTGAATGATAGGATGCCAATAAAATCATATGAAGAATTTCTAGCCTTTGAAAATATTATCAAAGAGCACATGTATAAAATAACTTTGGTAACTTATATTTTTTTCAATTCAATATTTGACTAGTTTGTAACAAAATTAAATTATAATTTGCATTTAAGGTATCAATGTTCAAAAGCAAGATTGAGAATGAAATCAATTTAATGGCAGCTTTTTTTTTTTTTTTTTTTTTATATATATTTATTAACAGCAATCAAAAATTATAAATTTTTATAAGCTATTATGCTAAGTTTTACAAATAAACATACATTACATAAAAATTACATATACATATACATCTTTACAAACACAAACAAATATACAACATGAATAATTATGTGAAATAATATTATAGTATTCGAATCTCTCCAGTGAGAGATTTACAAATAAGTGCTAAGTTGTATCAGTAGGCCATTTTCGTTTGAGTCTTCTCATTGGCGGTACATTGAGCAAAGATGTTACTAAATCATTCGAGTGAAACTCTAATTTTAACAAATGATTATTTTTTCTGTCATTAATAACTTCTTGAACAAATGGAACTTGAAGATCGTTATGAATTATATAATTTGAGACATACCAAGGAGCGTCTGTTATTGTCCTAAGTGTTTTTGACTGGATTCTTTGAATCATTGCAATATTAGATTTCGAAGCACTGCCCCATATTTCGGCTCCATATGTCCAGATCGGTTTGAGTATTGTCTTATAAATAAGTATTTTGTTTTCTATAGACAATTTTGACTGTTTCCCAATAAGCCAGTTAAGCTCTTGGGATTTTAATCTAATTTGTTGAATTTTATATTTTATATGAGTTCTCCAAGTCAATCGCCTATCTAGATGAATTCCAAGATACTTCACGGATTCAGACTGCGGTAGCAGTTCATTGTTAAAATATACTGATGGGCATGTATCTTTTCTCAGAGTGAAGCATATGTGCTGGGATTTGGATTCGTTTATTTTAATTTTCCATGCATTTGTCCAATCTGCAATAATATTGAGGTGGGATTGCAATTTATGTGAAGCTCTAATTGGATCCTTATCTACAGCTAGGATGGCAATATCGTCGGCAAAAGTTGCTATTGTTGAGTTAAGTCCAGTCGGAAAATCGTGGGTATACAATACATAAAGGAAAGGACCTAGCACGCTGCCTTGAGGAACACCAGCTTTCATAATATTAGGCGGAGTTAATGCCATATCTACTCTGATTTTAAATTGTCTATTGCTCAAATAAGATTCAAAAAATTTAGCATATGCTGGCAATATTTTTTGTATCTTATAGATAAGTCCTTCGTGCCACACCTTGTCAAAGGCTTGACTTACGTCAAGGAATGCTGCAGAGCAATATTTTTTAGACTCGTATGCTTTGTTGATAGTGTCGACTAATCTATGGCACTGCTGGATTGTTGAGTGTCCTTTGCGGAACCCAAATTGATGTGCAGGAATGATATTATTAACTGCAAGAATGTCTTCCAATATCAATCTTTCAAGTACTTTAGATAAATTTGGTAAAAGACTAATAGGTCTGTAAGAACTTACTATTTTTAAATCCTTACCCACTTTTGGAACCATTTTAATAACAGCAGTTTTGAAAGCTGATGGCCAATAATTGAGCCTAATGATAGAATTAAAAATATATGTTATGAGAATATATCCCTTTTTAGTAAGTTCTTTTAAAATTTTTGAAGAAATTTGATCAATTCCAGGAGACTTTTTGTTTTTTAAAGTCTGAATAGATCTATAGACTCTTTTGACAGTGAAGAATTTAGTAGAACAGTTCTGGGTGCTTATAGATTCATCTGCAGACAATTGCAAAGGAATATTAGGATTAGACATGTTAGGTGAAAAAACAGAGCACAAATAAGTTGAAAAAAGGTCGGCTTTTTCGTATTCACTTCTTGCCCATGAATTATTGCTCGAATTTATTCTGATAGGTAAGTTTTCAATAGTCGGTCTTTTCTTGCATGGCCTCCAGACTGAATTGTCGAATCTGTTAAGATTTTTAACGTAGTTATTAAAATTACTTTCATTAAATTCTCTAATTTTTCGTTTTAGAGTATTGCTTATATTATTATAAGTTCTCTTATCTGAAGGATAATGTGATTGTTGCCATACTCTTCGAGCCACGCGTTTCTCAGAAATTAATCTTCTTATTTCTAAAGTGGTTGAGGGTACTTTTCTAGTTTTAATGTGATCAGGGGTAGATAATTTAGCTGAGTGTTGTAAAGTTTCTACTAGATCATCCAAAGCTTTCTCTATGTCAGTAGGAGATTTAAGTCTAGTGTTTAAGCTAATTTTACCATCTATAGTATGCCGAAATAAGTTCCAATTGGTACTATTGTTGTGTAGCACAGGAAATTTAGTTTTAGATATATAGGTAGAATTTATCGAAGCTAATACTGGAGAGTGGTCTGAAGATAGGTCATAGTTAGGCCCGACTTCAACGTATGTTTCACTAATTCCAGAAAAAATAAAAAAGTCCAATAGATCTGGTATACGTGCTGGATCGCTAGGCCAGTAAGTAGGTGAACCTGTAGAAACTACATTAAAATTATTCTGTTGGATGATATTGTTTAATACTCTGCCTTTAGGATTCACTAGTCGAGAGCCCCAATACGGATGTTTGCTATTGAAGTCACCACCGATAAAAAATTTAGGTCCAAGAGTTTCAAAAAATGTTTGGAACTGTTCGTCTTGGATGCTATGTCTTGGTGGGCAGTAAACTGCAGATATTGTTAGATCATAAGAAAAAAATTTCACTTTTATTGAAGTAGCTTGAATGTAGATTTCACTAAAATTTGTCATCGGAAAATGTGAGATGTTTGATTTAACAATAATTGCAGTGCCACCGTGTGGATTACCGCTTGGATGAGGAGTTTGATACGTCGTGTAGTAAGGAATGACAAAATTAGAATAGTGGGTGAAATGAGTCTCGCTCACTAATAGTATATCGATTTTATTATGTGTTAAAAAAACTTTTACTTCGTTCTTATGCTGAGATAGCCCATTGGCATTCCATAATGCTACTCGAATAAATTTACCCATTATTTGAATTTGTTTACTAATACAGAAAGCATGTTTATTATCATGCTATTCTGTTGCATAAGTTGCTGACACATAGTTTTGAATTCATTTAGTATAACTGATAATGTATTGTTGGCTTGATTATTGTCTTCGTAATGATTCATAGATTGTTGTTGCCTAACCGCCTGTGAATAACTCAAGTGCTGAGAATATAAAGGTTTGTTTACCTGAGGTAAGCTGCGTTCAGGCTTGTGCAGAGCGGAACTAGGGTTAGAATTAAATTCAGTTACGGTATTAAATTTATTGTTCTTATTAACAAGACTTTGATAGTATTCACATTTAGAGTAATTGGAGTTATGGGGGCCGCCACAAAAATAGCACGTGCCCGGAGCTTCTTTAGCTTTAGTGCAGAGTTGATATATATGTGGTCCACCACATCTTAGACAAACAACGGGCCGGTTACAATAGGATTTTGAGTGACCATACATTTGGCATCTTCCACATTGTATAATTTTGGAAGGCTTTAATGGATTCTCAAAATGGATAATTTGATTGAAAATTTTGTTTACCTTGAATATTGCTGAATTGTTGTTAGATGGCTCTAAGTCAATATAAAACATATTGAGTGGTTCTTTACTTTTTGGGTGAATAACATTTATTATACTTCGTACTTTATGTCCTGTTTTTTCAATTTCGGATTTAATATCTGCTATATTGGTAGTATGATGAATATACTTGAGTACGACTCTGTACGCTCGTTCTGATTTTATCTGATAAGTATGGAAGACTACTCTAGTTTCACGTAAATAGTGTATTAAATTCCTATAACAGTCGCTATCTATCACATTAATTTTGACACTGTTGTCCGCCATTGTTTTTGACGAAAACTGGTTTGAATTTAATATAGAATTAATACTTCCGATCATTTGTGCATAGTTTCTCACACCATAAATAAATATTGGCGGAATGTCTTTTTTTATTGGAATATTAGTTGAATTGTCATTCTGATTCATAGATGATTCATTAGTATACAGGGCGCTAAATCTATTAGTTGTTTTGATATTATCATTAATTAAATTGCCCGTTCGTCTTCTTTTAAAGCCGTGATGAACTTCCTGCCAGGGATTAGGGTTTGAGTCTAATGTAGCAGCCGAGTCCGTAGCTGTTGTTGATGAAGTTGAGTCCATAGCTGTTGTTGATGGAGTTGAGTCCATTGCCGATGTTGATTGAATTGCGTTCATAGACGAATTTGATTGAACTGTTAAGTCAATAATTGCTGACGCATTGCAACTATTAATATTGTTTAAATGATTTTGAACAAAAGCTGAATTCGTTGTTGATTCGTCACATAATATTTGATTGGTTTGAACCAATGGCGGAATTAAAGATTTGCTCCCTTCCGAAGGGAGCATTGTAAATAAAAACAAAGAAAAAACTAATAATAAATGTCTGCTATATCACTTAGTAGATAAACTTCACTTTAACAAAAAATAAAAATCACTTTTTAGAAAAATAATACTTCACAGTATATAATGAACGATAGGTCTTCACTCGACGAGAGCTCAAGCGAGAGTGAATGGCAGCTATCAAAATTAATATGACCACTGTAGTCGCAAAAGACGTGGAAATTTTATTTTCGAAGACCGGAAGAATGCTAAACGGTACTTGCAAAAAATTTTTGGTTAAACAAATATATAAGCATGTTTACATGGTAAAAAAAAATTGTGAATACAATAATTAAATAGATATAATCTTACAATGTTATAAGTGCTGTATCAGAACATTTTTCAAATAATAAGGATTTAAAGTATTTACCTGGAAAAGTTGGGCGATGGTTGTCGAGCGTCAGCGACCGCGGAGGTGGCCGAACACAGCCCTTGAAAATAGCTCGCAAAAAAAAATAGTGATTTGACCTTTACAGATTTGTAAACATAAAAAAATGTAAAAAGAAAAATCTATAAAGTTAAATGGATAATACATAAATAAATAAATATGTATAAATATTTTAATACAATTCATTTTGAAAATATTCTAATCGATTCGCAGCATACTTTTATATTATGAATCTCAATATTTTATATTTAAGTTAATATTTTTTATTACTACTTCTTGTTCTCGTATATATTTAGTTATTAAGTAACGTTTGAATTTAACGTTGAAACTAATAACTTACACGTTTCACGCAAACACTATATTTTTGCACCTACTTTTGCAATAATAGTGAAAGCGATAGTCGACAACAGAAAGATTTTGAGCGACAATAACACTCTCGTCCTTTTGAAGGGATTTGAATTTTTTTGAAGGGTTTGAATCAGATATACCTGAATCTTTATGTGTTTTCTTGGATGATGTAATCTTAAAAAATAAACGTTCTTCTCTTGAGAAATGGAAGAAAAAAAGCATTGCTTTCGCCCATTCCATAATGACCGCGTCAAGGCCAAAATCTTCCGTATCGTCATTACAGGTCGGAATAGCCGTATTATTGTTTCAAAAGTATGGATCTCGGCGATTAATAGATATACTATCATCTCTTGGATTTTGCTCTTCGTATACAGAAGCAATGTAATTTGAAGCATCAGCAATAGTGCGCTCGCCGTTGGATATCGATAATAATGCATTTTCCCAATTTCTTTTTGACAACGCTGATTTTAAAACGCAGACATTAGATGGTCATAATTCTTTTCATGCCATGGATGGCATCCATTGTATAACACCTAGAGATGCTATTGCTTCAGATCAAAATATTCAACGGTTAAATAAAATTCCATCTGCTAAAGTTGTAGGTAGTTTTGGAAGTATTGCATTGAAAATATTTGAGAAGAGAAATAATACTGGTTTGAAAATAATAAAAATTCAGAACCTCGATTGCATTCATGCAGTTTCGGAAACGAACATACCGTCCAATTAGGATTTATTGTGGTTATATGGAAAATGTGCTGGCTTGCCTAACATACCAAGCAGCAGCTTGAATTCATGGAACAAGCAACAGCAAAACTCCCATTTCAAAAATCATTTGTCGCATGCTTGCCTTTTATAAATGCTCCGTCAAGTGATTATAATACAATATTGACAGCTCTCTTATCTGCTTCGGAAAAACGTGAGTCATTACAGCAGCATTCTTGCATTATAACGTTTGACCAGCCCCTGTAATTCAAAGCGCGAGATATCGTTTCCCCGTATGATGAGGACTCCAAATTAAGTAATATTGTTTTAAGAGTCGGTGGATCCATTTATTAATGTCATTCGGATACAAAGGGATCGATCGGATACATAATGAATGGAAGCATAATGAATCGGAATATAATGAAAGATGATGTCAACTTAAAAAATAAACCATTTACGCGTTGAATTCAATTGAAAAAAATGGCAGGACAAGCTTATTCGCGGGCGGTAAAAGCACATATATTGACTCATCTTACAATTGCTAAAATTGTGCTAAATCAATAGATTTGACACCCGATCTCAGTGTGGAATTAAAAAGAGTTTTATTCAATTTTGATATGTCAGGTGTAATCGTGGCAAACCAAGAAGAATGCTACAAAGAACTCGCTGAAGAATTTGAGAATCAATTAGCTAAATTTGAAAAACGTGGTGCTAGTGCGAAATTATGGGTACAATATATTAGGATGGTTACTCTCGTAAATCACTTTATTGAGGCGGAAAGGATGGGAAATTGGAAATTACATCTTGATACTGTGCAAAAACTGATGCCTTATCTTCATGCCAGTGGCCATTTCTTATATGCAAAATCCTGTCACCTATATTTGCAAGATATGATAAATTTGAACGAAAGAATAACAGCTAAAGAATACGAACTTTTCACTACTAAAGGATACTTTACAATTAGGCGTTCTGATAAATTTTGGTGTGGTACTTGGTCAGATATGACGATTGAGCAATTGTTGATGAGGACGATGACATGTCTTGGTAGCCTTACTCATGAACGAGAAGTAAAGGAAAGTGGGCTCCCCAAGTGGACTTTAGGAATAGTTTTTCTGTACAATGTTTTCGAAGAAGTTGAAAAGTTTTGCAATAAAGCTTTTTCCAGTTCGGAGCAGGATGTTGAAATGAAAAACTCGCGGATTAAACGTGACAATGACGACGTAAACAAATTGTCGGATTGGTTGTACCAACATTCACCTTTTACAGACGTATTCTAGACGTCATGTCAATAAGCACTGGAATGATAGGAGATGAAGAAATAAACTTTCATATGTCTCATGAAATTGGTACTGCTAGCATTTTTAAGATCATTGGCGCCGATTTAAATACAGTAAAATTCAAAAGAAATGACAGAGTAAAAGCACTTGGTGTAATGAATGCAGGTATTCGGATGAAAGATGTCATTGTCTCTATTAATTCACTATTAATTTTCCAAAAAATGTGCATTGCAAAACATCTGAAACAAAACTTGAAAAATTTCTATCGTACGAACTTGCACCTTTTCCTTTTTCTCTTTTCAATGAGGAAGGTATGCGCAAATGCACTAAATCTTCTATGTATAAGGCATAAAGTTTCTGAAGACATAAATTTTGGAGACACGATATATGTCACCGATGGTAATTACCTATTGCTCCGAGTGATTTGGTATCGCGGTGATTCGTTTTCATCCATCTGCAATAACTTTTAATAACGTTTGATCAAATTACACATCCAATGCCATTCTTGTATTTGACGAAAATACGGAAGATGTAACACATCGTAGTACCAAATATGCGAAGCGATTCCGGCGATCAACAAAAACTGCTTCAGTAGACATAATTTTTGATGAAACAATGATCCCAGCTGTGCCACAAAATAAATTTCTGGCCAACGATTTAAACAAGAAACGTCTCATTGAAATGTTAAAATTAAAATTTGAAGCTGCAAACCTTATGATCAAACAAGCCACCGAATATGCAGATACGGTAATAATTAATACTGCAATTAACATTTCCACTATGTTTGATTCTGTAATAGTTGTTGGCGAAGATGTTGATCTTCTTATCCTGTTGACGGCTCTATCAACGCGTTCAAATATATATTTACTAAAACCGGGAAGAGGAAAAATTTTGCAACAATTATATTCTACAAGTAGCCTAATAGATAAAACAGCCGCAGATCATATATTGTTTTTGCATGCCTTCAGTAACTGCGATACAACTTCAGCAATTTTTAATCAAGGTAAAATAAAATATATAAATACACTATGTAAAAATTAAGATCTAAAAGAAGCTATTATATTTAAAAATCCAAAAGCTAATCCAGAGATCATTGCCACAGCTGCAAAACGCTTCCTTCTTTGATTGTGCGGTTGTAGTGATGAGAAAATAAAAAATGAATCGTTAAACGTCTTTAGATATGCGTGCTTTACAAAATCGGCATACAAAATTAAATCACTACCACTAACGCAGGAAGCAGCACGACAACATTCATTCCGAACATATCACCAAATTTAGCAGTGGTATGGGAATGAGGTAAATGCAGAACAATGGGAATGGAAAAGAAGCAAAAATGGCCTGATACCTGAGACCTCACTCGAGCCCCCAGCTCCGGACACGTCGTTGAAACTGATTTCTTGCAAATGCAAAAAGGGATGTCAGAAAGCCTGTGGATGCAGAAAAGCAGGATTGAAGTGCTCCATTCTGCACAAATTGTAGTGGAACCTATAGTAATGCACAAGTTCCATCACAAGATAGTGATGAAGAGGAAGACGCCGATAGCATTTTAGAACAACTTTGCAATGACGATAATCGCGAATAATATCGAAGAAAGTGCAACCTCTGACGTTTCGATCGTCCCTGAAGACGATTAATAATAACATATGACGAGACGACATCGAGAACATCAAACTAGAGGTAAAAAGTTAATTAAATAAATAAAAAAAATCTAGTTTAATTTAGTATAAAACTATTCTTACAAACAATTTAAATATTGCATTAAATTACATATCCAATGATTTAAAATGTTTAATTGTCAGCAAAAATAAAAATGAAAAACAAAAATAATTAATTTACGTTATTTCCAGGCCAGATCTGAGCAGAAAAGCTTAATTCAACATTGAAATTGTTTATTTATTAGAGAGATTGCGTTCAAGTGCAAAGAGCTGCCAAATATGCAATGGTGGCGCGAGCAGCAAAAACTTTGCGGCGCACGTACGCTAAAACTATTGATATTACAGAAAAAAAAAATTATAGAAAATTTTGTCTAGTTTAATTTTGTATATAGTTATTTTAATGTAACATAAGTCAGAAAAGAGATATCGTTGAAAAACTGATTTTTTACGCAATTTTTCCAATATAGCGTCGGCAGCGGCAAAAATTCGAGGTCGCAAAGTTGAAATTCGTAAAGATCACATCAAAATCTATAAAATCACCAATTTTCAAAACATCCGGAAAACTCTTAAGGTAAAACTACTAAATGACTGAACTATACAGTAAGTTCAAAAATCGAAAATGAAACTTTTTAAATATCTTTATGTTTCAAGACCTCCTGGGTATGCTTATTATCTAGGCCTCTTGCCATTAGTGTTAAAAAGAAAGATCGATACTATGCTGTCGATAGTGAGTGCTTTTACTATCGATTTTTTATCTCGATAATATCGATTTTTTTCGTCGATAATCTTCAAAAAGTATCGACAGCATAATCTATGAACACCACTCAGCGACTTACCACATATGCCAAATGCAATGCAATAGTCTCTCTAGGTGGTCATAACTGTTCAAAGAAGTGTCAGAAACAGAAGAACAATATTTTGTTTATGGTACGTGAATCTTAATATGTTTCGGCTTCAGTTTGTGCACATTACGAACATATTTTAGAAATCGGATTTCAGCTGACCCTTTCTGTATGAATATGAAAATATTTTCAAGACAAATCATTCTTAGTTCATCAGTCAAGTAGTAAACTTTATGTGTTTTCCTTTTAGAGAATTCTCATAGTTTAGTCGTCTATTCCAATCGTTATTGCAAGTTGTTAAATTTTTGATTAATTTAATTTAAACCTTTCAAATTTTTATTTGTGTATAAATAAGAATGAGTAACAGTGCTATGTGATAACACTACAAACATGTGGTAATACTACAAACTTAATCAAACACTTGAGAAGTCGCCATCCAAATACTTCTATAAGATCACGAATCCTCTCCTAGATTATTTGTATCAGAAACGCTGTATTTATCTAAAAATCATAGTGGCTATATTTTAAGTTTATTTTATTGAAAAAAAAAATTAGTTTGGATGTGACAAATTAAAAATTATAATTATATTTCTCATGAAAACATTATTTATTGCTAATTTAAAAATATTGTTTTAGAAATGAAGTACCAGTAAAAAGCAGAAATATGTCGATGTGCCGGAGGAAAAGCTGGTTAATCCAATTATGCGTGCTTTTGAAGCGCGCACATCGGTTCAACACGGTGGCGATAGACATAGAAAATACTGAATTACATTTGTGTGGACCACAAATCCTTTCATACGGTAAATGGTAAAGGATTTATTAAATTAATTAAAACTTTGGAAAACAATTACAAAATACCTTCTGATATTCATTTAAAAAAAAACTAAGGAATGATAAATATCATTCGTTAAAAAATTAATTAGTCATCGACCTTAAAGTTAAACCTTTTTATAGTTTAACGTGCGACATATGGACCGACACTTTAAATATGACGAGTTACCTTGGAATAACTATTCATTATTTAAATAATAAATTTTTAGCATCGTCTAATATAGAAACAATAAATTTATCGGAGAGGCATACAGCAGAATATATACAGGATAAACTAAATCTGTAATACAGGATTGGGGACAGTAACAGCTATTATCCCCGCAACGGCAGTAATATGATATGTGTGCTGTGCGTATTTTTTTTTAATGAATAGAGAGTAACTGAAAAACACCAATCTTGTTTTGCACATATTATATTTAATTGCAGATAAGGCACTTGCTGATTCTGATGTCATAAATTTTATTAAAAAAGTAAGAAACTTAGTCGAATATTTAACAAAATGTGTGGTAGCTTCACATAAGCTTGAAAAGGCTCAATGTGAAAGTTCACATGAGCCATTAAAGCTTATATTAGTTGTAAAAAACAAGGTGGAATTCGTGTTACCACATGCCAGATTTTTTTTTTAAATTAGCTCCATATGTCGCACAAATTACAATCAGTGATGCGAATGGGTCCCGTCATTGTATCAGCGGCTGAAATTGAAACAATTGGATTATTATCTAATCTATTTAAACGATCCTTGAGCACTTGACGATTTTATTTTTATAGATCCAGCTTATTTATTTATATTTATTTAGTGCAGGTTCACATTGTTTTTTTTTTCAAAATAGAAAGAATGTTTTATCCCTTTTTGCATAATTCTATAATCGAATCATTGATAGCCAAGTAAAGGAGCACCATCAAAAAATTAAAAGTTAAAATATTTTTATATCGGGACCTTTCTTTGGCTGCCGAACTACAGTAGTCGTTCAACATTCAAACGTGTCGGATCGCAGGGAGCATTTACCGTCGATACCATAGAGAAACACCACCTAAAACTCGCCAAACAGAAAACGGAGATGGTTGTCTTGACCCGACAAAAATGGTTTCCAAA